>NW_012282501.1:0-2496 GCF_000151885.1 Dipodomys ordii
GGAGAAAGGTGTGGCCACATCAAATTCAGATGTGACCTCAGCAGATGCAGATGTGACCTCTTCCAGGTGTCCCAGTTGCCTAGGTAACACAGGTACTGGGCGGAGATTTTGCTGGGAGGAGGGTGGAGTCTGCTTGCCATCCAGGAGTGGACTTTACATTCCAGCCTTTTAAGAATCATGAAATAGGGTGCGGATTCTCTCTGGCTACTTCCTGATGACAAGGGGCATCGACAATAGAGGTAAGCAGCAGCTGTCCCTTGGTGGATTGAGGCCTTAGATGAAGTCTGGAGAAGTCTCATGAGCATTGAGGGGCTGGGAAAAAAAATACTAGAGAGCAAATAAATGGCAAGAGGAAGGACTTGGGGCTGAAAATGTTGGTAGAAATGTCCCTAGCTACTTCGGACATCTGGCGACTAGGTAGAGAAGTCAGGTAACAAAGGCAAGAATATAAATTCCTGTTCAGTTAATAGGTAGACAGGTATAGACATTGGATGGGCAGGCTTCTTACTTCTACTGACCTCCTGGCTCTGGTTAATTTTGAAAGCACAGGCACAAAGTAGCTGATGTGACATCATCTCCTCTTACTCCTCTCCATGTTCCCTTCTTCCCCAGACTGACTGAGTCTAGATGCTCATTGCTGGGATAGCTTGTCCCAGTTGGTATTCAAGGAGGATTGAACTCAAGGCCTGGGCATTGTCCCTGAGCACTTCTGCTCAAGGCCAGCACTGAACCACTTTGAGTTATAGTACCACTTGCAGTGTTTGCTGGTTCGAGATAAAAGTCTTGAGCCATGCTTCCAGCCTGGCTCTTTGCAGGTTAGTTGGGAGATGGAGTCTTAGGGATTTTTCAGCCCGGGTTGGCTTTGATCAGAAATCTTTGCCACAAAAGTCCTTTATTATTTCCAATTAAAGCAACAAGGAGATCAAGTAGAATAAGTAGAGTTTACCTGGTTCTTATCAAGAATTGACCGACAAATATTCCAGAATGACAAAACTTCTTAGATGTGAGAATCTTAGCACAGATATGCCCAATATTTTAGAGTCACGTAGTCAGTACCAGAATACATAACACAAAACAAAAAAGGCAAAACTCAAAACCTAAAATTTTGACAACAATGTTTAGACGTCTTTGCTAACAAAGCACATCAGATAGTTGGGCCTCAGTTACTAGGTCCTGTGAAAAGAGCACCTTATTAGCAAGGCACCTTAGAATAGATGGATGGAGTAGTAAGCTTGGTGGAAGGTTAAGGGTCAGATAGGGCGAAACCCTGAACCCACCATGTGGCCAAGATGGCGAATTCAAGATGGCAAATTTCTGAGAAAATGCAAAGAAACCCTGAACAAATAGATCAAGCCTACATTGGCTAGCCTTTGAGAGGGAACCTAGAGGGGGGTCCCTGGGACCCAGCCTGCGTCACACTCTTCAGGGCACAAGCCAAAATGTATAAAAGAGAAAGGGAGAGAGAGGGAAAGTTGGACATGACTGGCAGAGAGAGAGCAAAGAGAGCCTGAAAGTAAACAGACTTCTGACCATTTACCATTGCAGTGGCAAAAACTGTCTACATCAGAGAATGGCATAAAAATGAGGCGCTCTGGCTTTCCACGGAGCGTAGGAGGCAGTTCAAAGGGGTTTCACGGCTCGGGCGTGATTCGAAGCACCCCATTAAATGTGTAGAAGAGTCAGTCTGGTGAGTGAAGGAGAGCTGACCAGGCAGAAGCGGCATCCCGACTTCCCCCAGAGCCCTCTAGAGAGAAATGGCCAAGTCCCCAAACCCAGCGTCCTCAGCTTCAGAGGTGACCGGCCTTTCAGCTAAAGGCCATAGGAGCTGTCTGGCATGGCGCCATGTCTCTGAGTGACAGAGAGCCGTAGAGAGTAGTTTCACTCACCAGAGTAGAGAAGTGGTGTGGACGTGGATGTGAAGGCAGCAATGGTATCGATGTGCTGTG
Source organism: Dipodomys ordii (assembly GCF_000151885.1). Lineage (NCBI taxonomy): Eukaryota > Metazoa > Chordata > Mammalia > Rodentia > Heteromyidae > Dipodomys > Dipodomys ordii. Next base: position 1,947 of record NW_012282501.1, read on the forward strand.
TCTGCAGCAGACGGGTTCGCAAAAGGCCGTCAGAACTGTGGGTATTCCTCAGAGCAAAAAAGGGAAAAAAAGAAAAGAAAAAAACAGAGAGGAATCCCACCTATCCTGACTTTAAGCCCTTTATCCGAGTCACGGCACCATTTATGTTAGGCTTTTAAAAAGAGGTGTCCGAGTAAGAACAGCAGCACGCACGTGGTATTCAGGTAAGAGGTAGGTTTATTCATCATTCCGGCTGGCACCAGGCCATCTTGGTCCTCCACGCGGTGAGGAAAGGCCTGGGAAAGAGAACTAGGAGAGCTGGAAAAGAGAAAGAGCTGGGAAAGAGAGAGAAAAGAGCTAGAAAAGAAAAGCATCTGGGAAAGAAGTGGGAAAGAGAGAGCTAGGAAAGAGAAGAGAAGAGCTGAGAAAGAGCTAGAAAAGAGCAGAAAGAGAGCCTGTGGGCCTGGGCTAGGCCATATCTAGGGTATGGGCGGAGAAAGGTGTGGCCACATCAAATTCAGATGTGACCTCAGCAGATGCAGATGTGACCTCTTCCAGGTGTCCCAGTTGC
>NW_012282502.1:0-1069 GCF_000151885.1 Dipodomys ordii
TTTTCTTTTTGCTTATGTGATGCTGAGGAATCGAACCCAGGGCCTCATGCATGCAAGGCAAGTGCTCTACCACTGAGCCACCTTCCCAGCCCCAAGGCTAAGATTCTTATCTCCAATTAGCCACCAAAAAGTCAGAAGTTGAGCTGTGGCTCAAGTGGTAGATTGCTAGCCTTGGGCACAAAAGCTCAGGGACAGTGCCTAAGCCCTGATTGAGTTCCAACCCCAGTGCTGACACTAGCATAAGCGAATCATCCAAAAATGTATTGTTCAATCTCCACATGTGGGCATATTTTCTGTAGTTTCTCTTGATGAATTCAAATTCCAGCCCATTGTGATCTGATAAAATACAGGAAGTTATCTCAATACCTTTGCATTTGTTGAGAACTGCTTTATGTCCTAAAATATGATCTGTTTTTATAGAAAGTTCCATAGGGTACTGAGGAGAATATGTATTCTGCAGCTGGTAGGTAAAATGTGTTGTAGCTGTCTGTTAAATCCATTTGATCTACAGCATTGTTTACTGTTAGTTCTTCTCTGTTGATTGTATTTGGGCTGAACGTCTATCTGCTGGTGAGAGTGGGGTGTTGAAATCACCGGCTGTTAATGCATTGGCACCTTTTTGTGGCTTTCTGTACAGAAGTGTTCTATGAAGTTGGGCACCCTATGTTCCATGTTTGGTACATAGCTGTTCATAGCTGTTTTTTCTCCTTCTCTGATGCAGTTTGAACTCAAAGTCTCATCCTGACTTGGTTTGGTTGATTAGCTGGTGGTGCTTTACCACTTGAGCCACATGGTAGAGCCACATTTTTTATTTATTGAATGATGGATCCACAAGAACTCTTCTGATGGCTTTGAGTTGCAGTCCTTTAGATCTCATCCTCTGGAATAGTTAAGATTACAGGTGTGAGCCACTAGGTTAGCAATTGTTTTTTGTTTTTTTTTGTCGGTCGTGGGGCTTGAACTCTGGGCCTGGACGCTGTCCCTCAGCTCTTCAGTTCAAGGCTAGCCTTCTACCACTTGAGCCACAGTGCCACTTCCAGCTTTTTCTGTGTCTGCAGTGCTGAGGAAT
>NW_012282503.1:0-1421 GCF_000151885.1 Dipodomys ordii
AACTGGTCTCAAGTGAGTCCAGAGTCTAACCATGGAAAAAGTTCAAGCTGGACTGAGATCTAAGGATTGTGGTTCAAAGCCAGCCCAGGTAGGAAAGTCCATGAGACTCTTATCTCTAATTAACTACCCCAAATCCAGAAATGGTCCTGTGGCTTAAAGGGGTAAAGCACTAGCCTTGAGCACTAAAGCTCCAGGACAATGCCCAAACAAGCAAATTAAGGTAAGCCCTCCATGGCTGGCTGGGTCCCTGTGTTCTTACTCTGTCATTTACTGTCTCTGGAATATGGCACATATCACTCAGCTGCTCTGGCCTTTTCCAAAATGGACTTGACACAGGGTGTTGCAAAGGGGCTACTCCAACATGACAACAGAGGAAAAGTACTTCAACTGCTGAACAGAGGTGAGGGATTCTGGACCTACAGAAAGAACTCAGCTCGTCCTAAGCATCTGTTACCACCCATATGCCAGGAACTCTCAAATTCACAGCCAGACATAAGGTCCCAGCCTTGGTCTGGGATTTGGGCCTTCTGTCCTTTGAAGTAATAATAATAATGATGATGATGATGATGATGATGATGATAACTTAATCCATTAAAAATTAGTTTAGAAGTGGAAAAGGACACAAGGAAAGTCGATGGAGGAGGTGGAATCCAACCGAAGTACATTATAGAAATGTACACAAATGCCCCATTGAAACCTTGTTGTACAATTCATATATGCCAATTAAAAATAAGAATAAATCTGACTGAAAAAATGAAGCGAAAGGAGTCCACTCGCTGTTAGGTCCTCCGAGATAGCCTGTCAAGGCAGGTGCCGGCCATCTTCTGTGTTTTCCGGGCCTGAGGTTGCTGCCTTTTCTCTTTAAGCAATTTCCAGTCCCTGTCCAGCTCTTGTACCCAAATCTCCTTTCTGATCTCTACGACCGCAGTCTCAGTGTTCTGGAAGCCAAGGCTCCCCTGCTCCTAAAAGGCTTTTCCTTCTAGTCTATTCCACTGGGCACTTTACAGTGGACACCCCCCCACCCCCACCCTGCCTTCATTACAGCAGATCCCCAAAGAAGCATAACAAGGTCTCCTGATGGCTTTTTTCTTTCGGTAAATAAATTTTCCAGGTGCCTCATCTCCCTTTAAGATTGCCATTAATACATTCAGTTGTCTAACACCAAAGCTTTAGGTTCTAGGCAGGAAAGCTAAGACAATAACCAGGTTAGAAGCCAACTGTATTGACACACACCTTAGGAAGTAGTGGCACAAAGAAATATTGTGAGGGGCTGGGAAGGTGGCTCAGTGGTAGAGTGCTCGCCTTGCATGCCTGAGGCCCTGGGTTCCATTCCTCAGCACCACATAAGCAGAAAAAGCCAGAAGCGGTGCTGTGGCTCAAGTGGTAGAGTGCTAGCCTTGAGCTGAAGAGCTGAGGGACAG
>NW_012282504.1:0-1941 GCF_000151885.1 Dipodomys ordii
TTGATGTTAGGTGAAATGAACCCTAAGATAAGGACTCAAATGGTTTTTCTTTCTTGCTATTGTTTCTAACATATTTATAAGATGATTTCTATGTTGCTTTGTATGTCCTTCTCCCACAGTATAACATATCCTTTTTCACTGTATTTGATGTGGTATAATTTGGGTAGAGGAAGGGAAAAAAACAAATTGTTTAAATAGGGATACAGGTGGACCCATTGCAACAATGAGATGTACAAGACGTTATGTCAAAAAACGAACTTTACCACTTTGGTGTGGGGGCGGGGATGGGGGTAGGGGGGAGATGGGAGGGCAGGGATGGCAAGGGGAAACAAAGGAGGAGGCAACAGTGCTTGATAAGAAATGTACTCATTACTTTGCTCATGTAATTGTAACCCCTCTGTACAGTATTTTCACAATTAAAAAAAATAAAAATGACTAAGAATGACATTTCTCTCATATAAGCATGTGTTGATTTATCTGCAGGAAATTTAGAGTGATCCGTGCAGATTCTTACTTGAAGAACTTTGCTTCTGACCGCTCTCACATGAAAGACTCCAGTGGGAACTGGAGGGAGCCTCCTCCACCCTATCCCTGCATTGAAACTGAAGGTGAGCAGCTGCCTTCTTGCTGTTTCTCTCCTGTCACTAGTAAGCCAGCTGTCAGGATAATCGGGTCAGGAGGGAGGGAGGTCTGCGTGTTTCTTAGATTCAGATATTGAAGCATAGAGAATAGGACTGCAGAGCCTAAAAACTCCATGGAGAAAAGGAGTTGATCAGCAGACCCATGGCCTTAACAGATTTTCTGGTTATTTATAAGTACTGCTGGACATCACTGAGACTTAGAGAATCTCATTAAGGTGACAGAAATTTCCATTGCATCCTTATGATGTGTGAGATGTCATTTTGGTGACCTTGTAATAAATCTGTGTTGAGGGGGATGAGAGCCAACAGGTTTTATTGTACCATTAGTTCATTACGTACTTCTAGGCAGCCATCCAATTGATAATTTCCTGAGATTTAAGAAAGTACAGCCCTATTTCTGTTGCCTGGGATTCATACATATCTACAGCATTATTTATGATTCTAAGTCATTCGCAACATTCCACTTGTTGGTGAGATCATCCTGGCACATTCCTATACAGGCTTTAATGAAGTACTCTTGAAGCTAGGAGGATGCCAGAAAACTAGGGTTGCAGTGTTAATAAGTCATCAATGTAGAGCTGTTTGAAAGGAGTGAACATTGAAAGAGCAGTCAGACTGAAAAGGTCTTATAATTTAAATAAATTGGGTGAGATTGCTTCTTGTATACTACTACCTGCTCCTACCTTGGGAAGTAGAACTAAGAAAGCACCTACCTTTGGAGAGGACTTCCTGGGTCTGCCTCATCATCTCAGGTGACCTGCTATATAGAGTGTGGTCTGAGTAGAGTTATTTTAGCAGTAATTCATTTTTCTTTTTTCTTTTTCTTTCTTTCTTTTTTTTGTCCGGCGTGGAGCCTGAACTCTTGGCTTGGGCACTGTCTCTGAGCTCTTAGGCTCCAGGCAAGTGCTCAACCACTTGAGCCACAGTGCTACTTCCAGTTTTCTGGTGGTTTATTGGAGATAAGAGTCTCATGGCTGGGCGTTGGTGGCTTACGCCTGTAATCCTAGCTACTCAGGAGGCTGAGATCTGAGGATTGGGGCTCAAAGCCAGACCAGGCAGGAAAGTCCGTGGGACTCTTACCTCCAATAAACCATTAGAAAACTGGAAATGGTGCTGTGACTCAAGTGGTAGAGCACTTGCCTTGCATGCATGAGGCCCTGGGTTCGATTCCTCAGCACCATAAGCAAAAAAAAGGAAAAAAGCCAGAAGTGGCACTATGGCTCAAGTGGTAGAGCGCTAGCCTTGAGCTGAAGAGCCCAGGTCCAGAGTTCAGGCCCCATGACTGGACCCCCCCAAAAAA
>NW_012282505.1:0-1504 GCF_000151885.1 Dipodomys ordii
TTCCGGTTTTTTCTTTTTTGCTTATGTGGTGCTGAGGAATCGAACCCAGGGCCTCGAGCATGCAAGGCAAGCGCTCTACCACTGAGCCACCTTCCCAGCCCGCAAAGTCTTTTTTGAGGAAGAAGCATACAGGGTAGGAATGGGAGCCTGAGTTGGGCAGTCCTTGGCAGTGGAAGCAGGTGGATAAACTGGATATTTAAGGCAGGCAGCAGTGTATATATGAGCAGTGCTGGAGGAGCTATCTTGGTGGGTGAGAGGACTCTTCCCAGAGCCTGGTGATTGATAACCATGTTTATCTTCCAGGGTTGGCTGTGTTTGATTGCATTGGGCATGTCCTTCCTGGATTGTGGGCGCACGGTAAGCATCTCTAAAGCCCTGCTGACCGAAGACACCAACGGTGGCTGTGCTAAGTAAACACTGGATTGGTCTGTCTGTCCTCCGCACGGAGCCATCAGAGCCAGTGTGTTTCTATGGTTTACTGTGTGAACAAAGCCACAAGTATGTGCTGTTGCACACCCAGCAGTTAGGACTCAACTGCTAGTTGGGAAAGACTTTGTTTCATGTGTGTTCAAATGAAGTTCTTTTTTTTATTTTTCCTTTTCTTGATATCCTAACTTGACAACGGAATTAGGTACAATTTTGAAAGCTGACATTTGCTGCTATTATTGCAACACTAATTTCTTAAGCCCAAGGCCAACTTGTTTGTCCTTCTGAGAGAGAATTTTCTGTAGATGATTCTTAATCAGACTGTATTTTTTTTAGAAATTGGAAAATGCAACACATTTTTCATAATACAAACTACAAATATTGTCATAACAGGTATGAAAGTTTTGTTTATCAAAAAGATAATGGAGTTTAAAAGCCTGAGAAACACTTTTATGGACACTTTCAATTATTTTAATTATAAAAAATACAAATTTGAGTGGTTTCTTCTATATGGAGTAGAAAATTTAGAGACATAAACTGCCAGATGTGGTGGTGTAAACCTGTACTCTGTAACCTTTAATCTCAGCTACTTGGGAGGCAGAGACAGGAGGACTGCTGTGTAAGACCCAACAGGGAAAAAGTTAGTGAAACTCTCATCTCAAAAAAAGTAAACTTGGCTTGGTTTCTTCCATATGAAATAGAAAATTAAGAGACATGAATCCTGAGGCCAGACTTGGTGGTGTATACCTATAACCCTAGCTACTTGGGATGGAAAGACTAGAAGATTGCTGTTTAAGGCCAACTAGGGCAAAAGTTAATGAAACTCTCATCTTAAAAGAAAACAAACCAGCCCTGGGCACCAGTGGTTCGCACTTGTAATCCTAGCTACTCAGGATGCTGAGATCTGAGGATCATGGTCTGAAGCCAACCTGGGAAGAAAAGTCCCCCATGAAACTCTCCAATTAACCATTCAAAAACCAGAAGTGGTCCTATGGCTCAAGTGGTAGAATGCTAGCTTTGAGCACAAAGAGGCTCAGGGACAGCACCCAGGCCCTGAATTCAAGCCCTATAACTGACA
>NW_012282506.1:0-1437 GCF_000151885.1 Dipodomys ordii
AGCCACAGCGCCACTTCTGGCTTTTTTTTCTTTTTGCTTATGTGGTGCTGAGGAATCGAACCCAGGGCCTCATGCATGCAAGGCAAGCGCTCTACCACTGGGCCACCTTCCCAGCCTCCCCCTACACATATCAAACAAGCAAACAAAACATTATAAAGAATTCTATCACTGCACTAACCATATATAGCTATCTTGAAATTAAATACGATTAAAAAAAAAATCCAGGCCTCAGTAGCCCCACTTTAAGTGTTCAAAAGCCACATCTGACTAGTGAGTACCATCCCCAACAGCACAGATGAAAACCATCCCCAAAGCTGGGAAGGTAGCTCAGTGGTGAAGTGCTTGCATTACACGCATGAGGCCCTGGGTTCAATTCCTTAGTACCACTTAAGCAGAAAAAGCTGGAAGTGGCGCTGTGGCTCAAGTGGTAGAGCGCTAGCCTTGAGCTGAAGAGCTCAGGGACAGCACCCAGGACCAGAGTTCAGGCCCACAACCAACAAAAGAAAGAAAGAAAGAAAGAAAGAAGGAAAGAAAGAAGAAAAGAAAGAAAAGAGGAAAACCATTCCCATCACAGCAGAAAGTCCTATTACACGACACTATTCTATTTTATTTTTATTTATTATTACTATTTTTTTGTTGGTCGTGGGGCTTGAACTCTGGGCTTGGACACTGTCCCTGTGCTCTTCAGCTCAAGGTGAGCGCTCTACCGCTTTAGCCACAGAGCCACTTCCGGTTTTCTGGGGGGTGAGGGTGGGAGGGTTTATTGGAGATAAGAGTCTCATGAACTTTCCTGCCAGGGCTGGCTTTGAACCCCGATCTTCAGATCTCAGCCTCCTGACTAGCTAGGATTACAGGCGTGAGCCACTGGCTCCCAGCTATGACACCATTCTAAAGCAAGGCTGAGCCAAACTCATCTACTGGACAGCCATTGCCTGTCTTTTTTTGTTGTTGTTCTTTATTTGTGTTTGTTGTTTAGTGCTATGTATGAAGCCCAGGGCCTTGCATTCGCTCAGTCTTAAGATCAGGTCCCTAGACCTCTTCGGTAGATCTGACAAACTATCACTTCCCCTTATCGTTCAGAGCAAAGGTTAGCAAGTGTTTTCCGTAAAGTGTCAAATAGGAACTATTTTGGCTTCTGTGGGCTCAGTGCCCTTGGTGTAACAAGCCCATTCAGCTGTTACTGTTGGAAAGACCCTGTAAACCAATGGGCGTGGCTGTGTTACAGTAAAAATGTCATTAACAAAATAGTAGGTCTGGGAGTGGCTCATTGGCACAGCACTTGCCTAGTGTACCCAAAGACCTGGGTTCAATTTCCAGCACCACAAAAAAAAAAAAAAAAAAAACAACCACAAATACATAGCATAAGGCAACCTGTGGAGAGGTTTAAACTGAGACCATTAAACCAAGTTCGTTCATCAGCAGATTACTATTTTCAAA
>NW_012282507.1:0-1386 GCF_000151885.1 Dipodomys ordii
AAAAAAGCCGGAAGTGGCGCTGTGGCTCAAGTGGTAGAGTGCTAGCCTTGAGCTGAAGAGCTGAGGGACAGCGCCCAGGCCCAGAGTTCAGACCCCACGACCAGACCCACCCCCAGAAAACACAAATAGGTGTCTGCATGTTCTTCATCTGACACTTCCTAGAGTGTCCTCACCAAGCCTGTCACCATGGGGACCTCAGATTGATCCACAAGCTCCGAGGGAAAGAAATTGAACCCGAAGACCTGGTTGGAAGTTAATACGTTTTAAAAAAGAAGACATGCACTTAGTAATCAGTTGTTGTTACAAAACACCCAAGATAAATCATGTAAAGGAGGAAATATTTTATTTGGAGGGAATCCATTCCCATACGCCTGAGGCAAGACTGAAACCTCATGGCAGGGACTGCTATGTGGAATGAAGTGCTCAATTCATGGTGGTTGAGAAGGAGGAAGGCAGAGAGATAGCAAGTGAGACAGAGAAGAGATGAGAGATGTGAGAAAGAGAGGCAGAGAGGCAGAGAGATGAAGGAGAGATGAGAAAGAAGGAGAGAGAAGGGAGAGATATGAAAGAAGGTGGGAGAGAGAGACAGACAAAGAGGTAGAAGTGTGAGAGGAGAGAAAGGGAAGAAATGAGAGAGATGTGAAAGAAAGGTAGAGATGAGAGAAAGAGAGTGATAGAGACAGAAGGGAGATAAAAGACTCGAGGGAAGAGAAAGAGACAGAGAGAGGAAAGAGAGGGAGGGAGAAAGATGAAAGACACAGTCAGAAAGAGAGAGTAGAGATGTGGTGTATATTCTTGCAATGCTGCCCAGCGACCTTCCCTCATACAGATGGTCCTTCCCCACTTGGGCCCCATCTCCTGGACCCTCATCCATCTGAAACCTCACCACTGTGTTGGAGTCCTCATGATCAAGCCCCTCAGTAACAAGTGAAGAACACCAAGCTTTTGATGAGTCTATGGGGGACAATCTCACATCCAAACTGTAATCATCTGGTAATTAATTCCTAAGCCTAGAGATTCTTTTTAAAAATTTTAATTTTATTTTTATTGCAAAGGTGATGAGCAGAGGGTTACAGTTACATAAGTAAGGTAATGAATACATCTGTTTTTAATCATTGTTACCCCATCCCTCTTTATCTACCACTTATCCCTCCTTATGTCCCTCCCTCACAAATTGTAAGGATCTTATACAACAGTCAAGTGAGTGTGAATGTTGTGTTTATCCTGCTGTTTCTATGATTCCCTTTCCCTTCCACATATTGAATAGTCTTATATACAAGACACAAGGTACAGAAAAAAAAACTAAGAGAAATGAAAAAATGCTACATGCAGGACATAATAAGAACCTCTTGTTTCTATATAAAATGGAGTTCATGTTGATACCTT
>NW_012282508.1:0-1524 GCF_000151885.1 Dipodomys ordii
GGGGGGAGGGGGGAGGCTGGGAAGGGATGTGAAGGGTAAACAAACAAAAGGAGGAGGCTGCAATGCTTGGTAAGAAATGTATGCATTATCCAGCCCCTGTAATTGTAACCCCTCTGTACAGTAAGTTCACAAATTAAAAAAAAAAAAGTAACAACAACAAAAAAAAAGAATGCACAGCAATACCTCGCTTATGACTGAATTCTTTAAATTTGTTTCCTAATGGTAACAAGCAAGCTATTTCTCATAATGGTGAGAAAGTCTCCTTCGTTTTACTGTCCCTCAGCAGCTCTACAAAAAAGTCAGATGTTTATGTAATTTTTAGATTATTTTACATAAATATGTACTTACTAAACAACTGATATTAAATTTCTATATAAAAACAAAACAATAAGAGGTTACAAAGCCTTTCTACATAGAAAATGTATTTCTAAATCTTATAACTACAAGGTCCAATGCTCTCCTACTTAAATATCCAACCATCTATCTCATTCCATGTTGGCTATGAATAAGTATAACTATACTGTTTCTGGGAAATAATTCACCTTTATTATCTACATTGTAATTATTGGCAAGAAATTATTTACTCTTTAAAAATACAACAATCTATAATGAACAGATGACAATGTATGAAAGGAAATGTACTTTACATATGTAAATGTACCCCACTATATATCATCTCTAAGTTAACAATAAATTTAAAAACATATATATGTATATATAAAGCAATTTGAAGTGACATTGTCCAAAAAGAAATATACTCTTTACCTTACTTATACAACTGTAACCCCTTTGTATATCATCTTTATATTAACAATAAAAAACTTAAAAAGTAAAAATATAGCAATATGACTTTGTTTCTGGTCCAGTAGCTAAGAAGTTCAGAAGTAATTACTCCCGTGATACATTAAAGGGCTAGAAAAACTGAAAACCAACAACTCTTAGATCCATCAAAGAATTAAGGGCCCAGAGATAACTCTACAAGATCCAATACTCCCGGGCTTGGAAGGTGGCTCAGTGGTAGAGCGCTTGCCTTGCATGCCTGAGGCCCTGGGTTCCATTCCTCAGCACCACATAAGCAAAAAGAAAAAAGCCAGAAGTGGCGCTGTGGCTCAAATGGTAGAGCGCCCGCCTTGAGCTGAAGAGCTGAGGGACAGCGCCCAGGCCCAGAGTTCAGGCCCCATGACCAGTGAAAAAAAAAGAGGTAGAGCACCATGGAAGTGGCGCTGTAGCTCAAGTGGTAGAGCGCCCGCCTTGAGCTGAAGAGCTGAGGGACAGCGCCCGGCTCAGAGATCAGGCCCCATGACCAGTGAAAAAAAAAGAGGTAGAGCACCATGGAAGTGGCGCTGTAGCTCAAGTGGTAGAGCGCTCGCCTTGAGCTGAAGAGCTGAGGGACAGCGCCCAGGCCCAGAGTCCAAGCCCCACGACTGAAAAAAAAAAAAAAAGAGGTAGAGCACCAGCCTTGAGCTAAAGAGCTCAGGGACAGCGCCCAGGCCCAGAGTTCAAGCCCCGTGACCTACCAAAAAA
>NW_012282509.1:0-2000 GCF_000151885.1 Dipodomys ordii
GAGGAGGAGGAGGGGGAGGAGGAGGGGGGGGAGGAGGAAGAAAAAGGCATCAGATTAGGAGTCCTTGTCACTGTCCAGCCCTCCGTACATATCCGCCAGCTTTTTGAATCGGGGGCCCCAGTCACTAAGGTAGTCGTAGTCCTGGTCTCCGTCGGTGGTGACCGACTCCAGCGAGCTGAGCGAGTCGGCCACCGAGCCCGCGCCCTCGTAGGCGTAGGTGGCCAGGGAGTCGTAGGGCGGCGCGGTGGGGTCCGCGTCGTTCTCCTTTAGCCTTTGGTTGATGAAGTCCCTGACGTCGGTGTTGTCCCGGGCGGTGGGAGTCCGCCGGGGCAGGAAGAGCGCCTCGGGCACAATGTCCCGCCGCAGCTTGCTGTCCTCCATGGCCTCGGGGTTGCGCAGGGTGCCGATGTCGAAGGCCTGCGTGTCCTCCTCGCCGCCGCCCTCGTCGTTGTAGCTCACGATGTTGTCCCGGATGTCCTCCTTGGAGATGATCAGAGGCTCCTTCTTGCGCTGCCGCCTCAGGGCTGCGAACAGCACCACTGTCACTGCGAGCAGAAAAGCAGAACACAAGGGAAGAAGGCCCGGGTGAGTCGCGGGCCAGGGAGGCTCAGCGCAGCCCCGGCCTGCAGACCCCATGGCTGGGCTGGCATCCGCGCGCGCGGCCTCCATCCCGCCTCGGAGCGCAACCCCAAGGCCACCATTTAGGACATAAAACATCAGCAGAGGTTGGCAGGGTTTCTGTTTTGTTTTTGGAGGAGCTTTGCAATGCAAACTACTTTCAAGGTAAAGAAAAGCCAAATCATGGTAATAACGGAAAAGCTCAGCCATGCTGAAAGAATTGCAGAGTGCAAATTAGGCCGGCACCTAAGATATTCGGAAAGTGGTTGTAAGGACAGACTGGCACCTCTGGGGATGTGTAGAAGGGTTAACACAACTCCACATCGAAAATAGCTTTTGCACTATCTCGTTCTCCCCCCCCCCCCCCCCCCACAATGGTGTAAAATTAGCTTAAACCCAAAGTAGAGATGTGAAGGTTTGCATATCTTTCTCACATTCAAAGAAATTTTTATTACCTATAATACCTGAAGACATCCAGATTGTGAAAGGCATTCTGGACTTCAAGATTAGCCAATTTAAGCCATCCAGATAGTAATACACCATCCATTTTATTTATGTTTGAGTGAAATAAACACACTCAAGTAAGGATTCTTTGATTATTTTGAAAGTTCTTGTTCCATATGTTTGTTACCCAGAATGTTTGTTCTTTTTATTTTTTTTTCCCTTTCCCTCGAACACAAATTAGAGACAAGGCAAGAACTGTTTTTAAATATCTCCTGATCTTATTTCACAGCTGGTTGGGTAGAACAAAGCTGGCTACCCGTAGAGAGACACGTCAATCTACAAATGGACCTATGGGTGGGACATAAAAATATAGCCACGGTTTCCAGAGAAAACAGCCATCCAGGGCCGAAAATGCATTACTAGCCTAGGTTTGTCCAGGGGAGTACATTACAGGAAATACTGTAAAGGGCTACAATTTCACCTGCAACATGGCCCAGTTTTTGTATGCCATGGAAATTGAATTTTTTACAATAAGAGTAACAGAGTGATGGCTTTTTAGTGGCTAAATGCTTCCAACTAGGCAACAATGTATGTCTATATACACTTTAATGTACATACTGTAATTTCAGATATTGATAATACTAATAACAATTAACTGAGAGCTTTCTGTTCTAAGTACTGTGCTAGGGTTTTACATACTGAATCCCCCTGAATTATCATGATAGCTCTGTAAGATCCAATCATTATAAGCTCGTTTTTTATCTAGGAGAATTTTGAGGCTTAGAGATGCCACATGAGATAAAGCCATTCAAATCCAGATTTGTCAAACTAAAATGCCTGTACTCTTTTTTCCTTTCTTTTTCTTTCTTTGTGGTAGTAGGGTTTGAACTCAGGGTCTTGTACTTGCTAGGCAGGAGCTCTATTGCTGAGCCCTGCAA
>NW_012282510.1:0-1495 GCF_000151885.1 Dipodomys ordii
CAATGGGCTTTCTAAGATGAAATTTTGTCAAAAACGTATTATCCGAATGAATCAAATCTTTATTTGAACACAATTTATTACAGATAGGTGCATACTAGATCATGATTGGAAAGTCAATTAATTACAAAACATCTTGTGATTAATTTTAAGTGCCAAGTATATATATATATATATATATATGTATATATACATTTATAAGACCCTTGTCCATTGTATGGCTTTCAGTGGTCAGCATGAGGCTAAAGGACAGTGGCCAGGCCCTGAGTTTAAGCCCCGGGACTGGCACATGCACCCCCCCCCCAATGTTGTCAGGTCATTGATCAGGCTGGTTATACTTGGCGAGACCCAGGTAATTTGTTTTTACTTCTTTTCTGACCGTAACACATACACACACACCTACACCCACTTGGTAGGCACCAATGGCTGGAGGCTTTGGGGGCAGACCTGTTGTTGCTCAGTTCTAGGCCTTTCACCATGAGTGGGAGTTCCAGGGTTGGGCAGTAGGGAGCCAGAACTGTCACTTTGAATTGCAAAGTCTCTGCCTATCCATAATGCATAAAGGGGCCTCAGTGAGTAGCCACAGCCTCGTGTCGTCCTGCAGCTCAGGGAAATTAGACAGCTTCAGAGTCCCTTATGAAAATGCAATGTATTACCGCTGCTTTTTGACTAGTGAATTATGCATTCGAGAGTGACAAATTCTGAGCTGCCGCCTTTATTAGGAACTCAGGGCCGGGTGGGTGGACAGTGGTGCCTGCCAAGCTTGTGACAGAATGTTTAATAACTTTTTTCTGACTGTGCTTCCCGGAGGTGGTGTTTATAATATGTATCTCCCTCCTCCTCCTTTTCATTTTTATCAAAACATTGATGTTGGAGATCATTGCTCTATTTATGCATTTGGAACCTCTTCCTGGGTTAAAGGGCAGCATCATTTGAAATGACAAAAGGCAACGACAGAGATCGGGTTTGTAACCGATCTGTCTCATGTGCCTGCGACCTTGGTGTGGTTGGGTTTTTAAAGACCCATTTGTTTAGAGGAGTCAGCTCCTTCTGCACTTCAGGACTCAAGACACAAGACAGCATGGGCCGTCTCCTGCCATTCTGTTGGCAGGGAGGGACAAGTGATGGTGCCCAGGAGACAAGAATCATCTTCCCTGGGTGGGGTGGGGGTGGGAGAGCACCACTCCTGCTTAGAGATGGCCCAAGGGCTCTGCTTCTTATTTAGGCAAAGAGAGCAGGCTTTGGTCCAGTTCAGGCTGTGGTGCCAAGTAGAGCTGGCGCTGCCCATCTGATTGTGCTGGGCCTGCCTCAAAGTTTATCTCTAATAAAAAGTCTTGGCAATCCATGCCCCCATGGGGAATGCTACATCGAAATGTCCCCTGACGTGGTAGGCTCTCCTGTCTTGTTCAAGGCATTTCTTGCCAAGCTCCTCAAGGAAACAGACTTCTTTCCCTTCCTTCCTCCCTCCTCTGTCCCTCTCTCTCCTTCCTCCCTCCCT
>NW_012282511.1:0-2879 GCF_000151885.1 Dipodomys ordii
TCAGCTCAAGGCTAGCGCTCTACCACTTGAGCCACAGCGCCACTTCCGGCTTTTTTCTTTTTGCTTATGTGGTGCTGAGGAATCGAACCCAGGGCCTCAAGCATGCAAGGCAAGCGCTCTACCACTGAGCCACCTTCCCAGCCCCCTTAACTGTTTTTGCGTGCTTGGGATCTAAAAAAGTATCTGCCACATGGCCAAGAGTCAACACATATTTAAAAAAATGTGAAGCACAGTGACTGACCACTCAAGTGGCTCATATGAGTCAAGCCATGGGTACAAACACTAAGCATCATATAAGATATAACTCAAGATGCTGTTGGTGAATTCACTTCCTAGATCTACCATACAAATTACCACAGATGTTATTATTTAAATGAGAAATATATTCTCTCATAGTTTTCGTCAGTCATTTGGCCTCTAAGGTTTTGTCAGAACCATGAGCTCTTCAGAGACTGTAAGAGAAAATTGGTTAGTTTGTCTAGCTTCTGATGGCTTCTGGAAATGCTGATGTCTTTTGGATTGCAGATATCTCCTTCCAATCTCTGGTCTCATTGCCTCTACCTGTGTCTGTCGTGTGTGTGTGTGTGTGTGTGTGTGTGTGTGTGTGTGTGTGTGTGTGTCGCCCAGGGTTGTTTGTATTGTGTGGTGTGTGGTGTGTGGTGTGTGTGTGTGTTTGTGTGTGTTTGTGTGTGTGTGTGTGTGTGTCTGCATGTGGTGATTAGTGCCTACACAGATAATCTAAGATAAGTGCTCCTTCTCAAATCCTTAACCTAATAACTCTTATCATGTAAGGAAATATACTCTTATACCATATTCTCAGGGTAATACTCTCAGCTTCCCAGCATTAGGATGTGGACATGTGACATGATATGCACATGACATAGTGGCCAAACAGTACTGACATTTTAGTGTCAAGGTTATTTGTAGTTATCACCATGACTTCTCTAAGGTAGCAGAGAGGTGTCAATTTCCCTAAAAAAAGCAACTACAGCATGGAAAATATATGCACATATCACAGAAAAGCTAGTAATAAGGTCAAGATTGGTATTTAACTCTCTCTTCCTCACACTTTTACTTATTCCTGTACTCTACTACATTAAGAGAGATAAATAGAAGGCATCGCCCAAAACTTCCAATCATGAAATGGCAGGTTTTCAGTGTCCTTTTATTAATCCTGAAGTTCTCACAATGGAAATATTAATGCAAAACCCCAAGGAAGATAAAAGTGATGGCCCTCCCTTAGGAAGCAAATATTGACCCTTAGCAATCTGCCCTTAGCAAAATATTGTGAGAAATGTGAAAACTGACTAAACATACACTCATACTCAAGGAGCTACTGTCTCAGAAGCCTTGAGGTTAGCTCACAAACACAGGGCAAGCTGTCTCATCAGGGCCAGACAGAGTGTTGTAGGAGTTCACAGAAAGAAAAAGATCATTCCTGGGTGAATTCATCAGGAAAAGCCTTTGTGGCCAGAAGCATTTGAAGAGAATATTGAAAAGAAGATAGTTCAAAAGTATAACTGAAGATGAAGATGGGAGAAATGAACTAAAGCAACTTAAGCAGATGATAGAGAGAGAGAGTGTGTGTGCTAAGTGTGGAGGTAAATGCTCTTAAGTGTAGTAGGAAACAATAAGCCATTCAGGATATATGCAAAACGATGGAAGATAAAAATTGCTATGTGTGAATCTGAATTGTCACTACATGTCTATGGAGTTAACATTAAAGGTATTTTGAATAAGAAAATTTCATAACAAGATATAAGCAGAGTGGTTTGGGAAGATTGCTTTGGTATTTGTAGAAGGAAAAGGAAGAGAACCTGTTCAAAGACTATTGCAACACTTCAGACAATAGCTAAATAAGGGTCTTGATTAGGGAAGAGACTATATGAAAGGAGAAGTGATAAAAAAAATGTACTCATGTAACTGTAACCCCTCCTCTGTACACTATTCTCACAATAAAAAAACTTACTAAAAAAAAAAAAGAAGAGAAAAGAGATGAGGAAATCCCAACAGGATATAATGACCTCTTTGGTATGTGGGATGAAGATTGGAAGATATAAAAGATGAGAGAGATTGAAATAAAGTAGTGTCAAATAGCAATGTCAATGAGAAAATTTGCGAAGTCAGGAATAGGAACAAAATTAACAGCAAAAAAAATCCACTTCATTTACAAGTGTTAAGTTTCAAGAATCAGCAGGGCATAGAGATGCTAAGAAGAAAGGACATGATTGGAAAGTAAATAGAAAAGTCATACCCATGGAGAAAATAATTGGAGTCAGAGAAATTTATACAAAAAAGGAGAGACTGTCCTAGAGCTTAAGGAAAGTCCATAATTTATGTGTGCTATAAAAGCAGAAGCTAACCAATAATCTATTTGATCTAAGAAATAATAAGAATCTAAATGCTGAAGTGAATAGATTTAAGGTAGAAGATTATTTCAAAGAAGGATTGTCGATGTCAAATACTTCAAATTTCAAACACATGCTATCAAGTCTTACACATTATATTTGTGCTTTTCCCATGGCCATAGAGGCAAAATTAAAAAGAGATAAACATTAATTGGCAATGAAAAAGAACTATAGATCAATATTACAAGCATCTTAAATATAAAATATCAGAAGCAAATATCAGAGAAGGAAATTGAAATAAGGCTAAAGAAAGTTGAAGCCCGGTGGCACTGCTCATGCCTGTAATCCTAGCTTCTTCGAATGATAAGATCTGAGGATCATGGTTCGAAACCAGCCTAGGCAGGAAAGTCTGTGAAAAAAATCCCTAAGTGGTGCTGTGGCTTGAGTTCAAACCCTAGGAACAGCAAAAAATAAAAAATAAAATAAAAGGAAGGAAGGGAGGAAGGAAGGGAGGGAGGGAGGGAGGGAGGG
>NW_012282512.1:0-1970 GCF_000151885.1 Dipodomys ordii
CTTAGCTCTTCAGCTCAAGGCGAGCGCTCTACCACTTGAGCCACAGAGCCACTTCCGGTTTTCTGGTGGTTTATTGGAGATAGGAGTCTCACAGTCTCTCCTTCCCGGGCTGGCTTTGAACCGTGATCCTCAGATCTCAGCCTCCTGAGTAGCTAGGATTAAGTAGCTAGGATTACAGGCGTGAGCCACCAGCGCCCGGCTCACTTAGTGTTTTTTTCTATCCTATATTTTGGTTGTTAATTTTATTTGCCAGCTTGTTTAGAACATGTGGTGCTGGAATACTTTTCAGAGGAAAACCCAGACTACTACAGATTTCTGTTCGTTTTATTTTTGATAATTATTATTTATTATTATTTTTTATTGTGAAAATACTGTACAGAGGAGTTAAAATTACATGGGCAAGATAATGAGTACATTTCTTTCAAGCATTGTAGCCTCCTCCTTTGTTTCCCCTTCCCATCCCTTCCCATCCTCCCCCACCCCCCCCACCCAATTGATAGTTATTTTCTAAAAGCAGTATTTTTATGTTAAGATCTTTTGGGGATTAACATTGTGAAATCATTTTGAAAAAGAGTTTCAATAAACATGCTCCATCTTAGGCTCCAGTCTTGTGAGCTAGGAAACTGGCCCACATGGCTGGCTCCCTATTGCCCCCTCGTGGAACCTCCACTAATTGTAGTCATGACTTTTCAAATTGTGTGCGTGTGCGTGTGTGCGCGCCTACATGATGTCCCTGAGTTTCTTTTGCTCAAGGCTAGCACTCTAGCACTTGAGGCACAGCTCCACTTCAGGCTTGTTTGTTAGTTAATTGGAGATAAACTGCTTTGAAGTGGGATCTTCAGATCTCAGACACCTTAGTAGCTAGGATTACAGGTGTGAGCCACCTGCACCTGGGTTAGTTACAACTTTTTGAGATCATTCAAGATTGATCATTTGACATTTTGAGGTCCAGGGGAGCACAGAACAAATTGTGCTGAGGAAGAAAAACACTTTTTAAGTGCTGAGGTTTCAACCCAGAGTCTTTCTCAGATAAATCCTCCAACTTTACTATTAGAAATAATACAGTAATGATCAAATCGATTCATGTTTCATATTATTTCTTTAGGATTTGACTTTAGAAAAGATCTGTATTTATATTAGCAAAACCACTTGTATTACATAGTAACATTAAAATAATTTTCAAAACAAAATAAGTTTTATAAGTACACACAGTTTATTGCCTGATTTTATTGTATGTGTGTGTGTGTGTGTGTGTGCCTGAGTACATATGCTGGTATTAGGGCTTGAACTCAAGGCCTTGTGCTCATGCTTAGCTTTTCCACTCAAGGCTGGTGCTCTAGCAGTTGTGCCACATCCAGCTTTTTGTTGGTTAGTTGGAGGTAAGGGTCTCAAAGATTTGTCTGCTTGGACAAATCTTTGTAGCTTTGTACTGAGATTTTCAGATTCCCATACTCCTGTGTACTTAGGATTATAGGTGTGAACCATCAGTGCCTAGGGTAATCTATTATTTTTCTTTAAACTTGATTTTTTTCTTTTTCCTTTTTGGTTACCTTTTCTTCACCCTATTACCTATAACTTTTCCAGGCCCCTATAACATGTAACTTTGCCTTTATTTATTTTGGTCGGCCGTGGGGCTTGAACTCTGGGCCTGGGCGCTGTCCCTGTGCTCTTCAGCTCAAGGTGAGCGCTCTACCACTTGAGGTACAGCGCCACTTCCGGTTTTCTGGTGGTTTATTGGAGATAGGAGTCTCGCGGTCTCTTCTGCCCGGGCTGGCTTTGAACCGCGATCCTCAGGTCTCAGCCTCCTGAGTAGCTAGGATTACAGGCATGAGCCACCAGCGCCCGGCTTTGCCTTTGTTTATTTATTTTTGTCATGGGGCTTGAACTCTGGGCCTGGGCGCTGTCCCTCAGCTCTTCAGCTCAAGGCTAGTGCTCTACCACTTGAGCCACAGCACCACTTCCCGTTTTCT
>NW_012282513.1:0-1181 GCF_000151885.1 Dipodomys ordii
CACTCTACCACTTGAGCCACAGCACCACTTCCGGCTTTTTTCTTTTTGCTTATGTGGTGCTGAGGAATCGAACCCAGGGTCTCATGCATGCAAGGTAAGCACTCTACCACTGAGCCACCTTCCCAGCCCTCAAATATAATTCTTAAACATTCAAAAAGACCTCATAATAATCCTAGTGTTGTGAAAATTGTCCCACTAATTGGCTGTCATTTGCTTCACATAAAGCCTGAGCCATAGGAAAACTATGCTAGCACTCTGAGAAGATTAAACAGTTAACACACTGGGAAAACAAGCAAAACAACACAATTCACAAATCCTCTTTCCAGAGGAAATGTTAAAGAGAACAACAACAAAAATGTTTTCCTTCACTAGAACTGTCCTAATTATACAAGGTATGCATATACTTTTATCTGGCATACAGGTTTTGACTGAAGTGTTTTCCTTCCAGATCTAAAAATCAGATGATATCAGATCATCCATAATTTTTGACACAAAACAGCTATTTTTAAGCCAAGGACTCACAGGTGAGTTTCAACATGTTGTTGGGGGAGGGGGAAAGAGGGAACATCAATAAAAATCATGATTCTAAGTCAGCTACTTCAAGGATAAATGGATGAGAACTTAAAGGATTGTACAGATGATGGTATTAACTGCCAGGGTAATTTCTGCTTTCCTGGCTTCACTAAACTGGATTTTCTAGTGCACCGTTCACTACCCCATAATTATGCTTCAAAATATTAATCAATTAGCAGGTAGGATGGCTAAAGCTCAGGGGGAAATAATAAACAAGAAACAGGAAAAGCCATCCAGCGCCACAAATTACAAACAGGTGGACTAAAATTTGAACTCCAGGCTTAGGACTTTTGCTTAGCTTTTTCTACTCAAGCCTGGAACTGTCCCACTCAAGCCACAGCTCCACTTCTGGCTTTTTGGTGGTCAATTGCAGGTATGAGTCTCATGGTTTTCCTGCCTAGGGCTGGCTTCAAACTTCACTCCTCAAATTTCAGCCTCCTGAGTAGCTAGGATTACACATGTGAGCCAATAGCACCCAACAGGTTGACTACACTTTTTTTTTGTTTTGTTTTTGTTTTTTGGTCCGGTCATGGGGCCTGAACTCTGGGCTTGGGCGCTATCCCTCAGCTATTCAGCTCAAGGCTAGCGCTCTACTCTTGAGCCACAGC
>NW_012282514.1:0-5540 GCF_000151885.1 Dipodomys ordii
TTTTTCTTTTTGCTTATGTGGTGCTGAGGAATCGAACCCAGGGCCTCAGGCATGCAAGGCAAGCGCTCTACCACTGAGCCAACTTCCCAGCCCCCAGACGTGGATTTTGTAAGTCAACTCCATGTGGAGAATGGTTAAAAGTCAAGATGGTGGCTAAGATTTCCCTGTAGAGTAATGAAACTGAAAAAAGTTGTCCAGGAACACAAAAAGTTAGGATTTTGGGTTGACTGAGAACAGATTACAAATGTGGTTTATTTTTCCATTAGGCCACAATAAGACAGGAATAGGCAGCCCATTGTTAATAATCTTTCCTATATACCATCTTTTTTCTTTTTGCCATTTCTGGGGTTTGAACTTAGGGTCTAGGTGCTGTCCCTGATTTTTTTTTGTTCAAAGCCAGTGCTCCATCACTTGAGCCACAGTTCCACTTTCAGTTTGTTGGTGGTTATTTGGAGATAAAATTCTCATGGACTTTCCTGTCTGGGTTTGCTTTGAACTGTGATCCTCAGATTTCAGTTTCCTGAGTAGCTAGGATTACAGGCATGAGCCACTAGAGCCCTACACATTCTTTGTTATGGAAGTCTCATCTTCAGGTCTGGCAGATCACAGGTCCACACATGCTTTAGATAAGAAAGAAGTAGGAAGATGAAAGATGAAACTCTTTCCTCTGTCAGATCTTTCTCCTCCTCCTCTTCCTCCTTTTCCTTTGTGCCACTCCTGGGGCTTAAACTCAGTGCCTGAGTGCTGTCCCTGAGCCCATTTTGCTCAAGGCCAGTGTTCCACCATTTGAGTTATAGATCTATTTCTGGCTTTTTGTGGTTAATTTGATATAAAAGTTTCACAACTTCTCTTGCCTGGACTGGTTTTGAACTGAGATCTTCACATCTCAGCCTTCTGAGTAGCTAGGATTATAGGCATGAGTCAAAGGCACCCTACAGGAGTTTTATTTTATTATTATTATTTTTGTTGTTGTTAGGAATTGAGCTTAGGGCTATTCACTCTATCACAGTGCCCCATTTCTACAACCCATCACATCATGTAGTGTTTTGTAATGGGAAACAGACACTTTCCTGAGATTTTTTTTTTTTGGTCGGTTGTAGGGCCTGAACTCTGGGGCTGGACACTGTCCCTCAGCTCTTCAGCTCAAGGCTAGCACTCTACCACTTGAGTCACAATGCCACTTTTTTTTTCTGCTTATGTAGTGCTGAGGAATCGAACCCAGGGCCTCACACATGCAACGTGAGCACTCTACCACTGAGCCACCTTCCAGGCCCTTTCTGAGATTTTAATCCATAGCTTGTAGTCTTAAAAGTGTGCCACTCACCACCTCCAACTTCAGGAAAGATGATCCCAACCTGTAATAAACATGATATGACTTTGAGAACAGGAACATTTGGATGGATATAGAAATAAGATCTGTCTTAGAATTTACCCCAAAAAAATACTACCTTGAAAGTATTGGGAAGATATAAGCTTCTCAGAGATTGAAGGAAAGAAGTTTCAATAGGAAATGTCATCCATAGCAAATATTGACTGGGTGGTTACCAAGGACCTACAATATAAAACTTAAGAGTAAATATTACTTTGAGCAGTTATAGGCTACTTGATGAGGTTAGGAAGAGGAAGACCCACATATTTGTAGGGACAGAAGACTCAAGAGGGTTATGTGGGACATAAAATGAGGAAGAAGAAATATCAGGGCTGGGAAGGTGGCTCAGTGGTAGAGCACTTGCCTTGCATGCCTGAGGCCCTGGGTTCGATTCCTCAGCACCACATAAGCAAAAAGAAAAGAAGCCGGAAGTGGCGCTGTGGCTCAAGTGGTAGAGCACTAGCCTTGAGCTGAAGAGCTAAAGGACAGCGTCCAGGCCCAGAGTTCAGGCCCCCACAATCGGACCCCCCCCAAAAAAGAAAGAAATATCAAATCAGATACTGTGTGTGTGTGTGTGAGAGAGAGAGAGAGAGAGAGAGAGAGAGAGAGATTAGGGATTGAACTCAGGATCTCATGCTTGCTAGGCATTTGCTCTGCCACTTGAGCCATGTCTTTTGCTTTTAGTTTATTTATTTATTTATTTTGTCTGTCATGTGGCTTGAACTCTGGGCCTGGGCACTATCCCTCAGCTCTTCAGCTCAAGGCTAGCACTCTACCACTTAAGCCACAGGACCACTTCCAGTTTTCTGGTGATTTATTAGAAATAAAGAGTCTCATGGGTTTTCATGCCCAGGCTGGCTTTGAACTATGATCCTCAGATCTCAGCCTCCTGAGTAGCTAGGATTACAGGCATGAGCTAACGATGCCCGGCAACTTTTAGTTTATTCTTTTTATAGGGTCTCACACTTTCTCCTTGGCTAGCCACATACCCCAATCCTCCTACCTCTGCCTCTTGAGTAGCTGCAATTACTAGTATGTAACCCATGCCCAGGCAAGATAGACGCTGCTCAAAAACAGAAACACCACCATCAAAACAAAACAAAAAAAAAACCCTTAGAATTTCCCTTTCTGCCAGGTTTTTCTCCTCAGCATGTTTTTTGTTGTTTTCCATTGCTGGGAATAGAGTCAAGGGCATCTCATGTTCTCAGCAAGCACTCTACCACTGAGGTACACCACCAGGCTTCCTTTCACATATTCTGGATCCTTAAGGTTCCTAGCTTTAAACTCAGCTAGAATCCCTTTTTTTTTTTTTTTTTTTTTTTACTTTGAATCTGGTCCTCTATCATTCAGCATCTCAGTGGATATCATGAACCCAATCTGGTGACTAAGACTTATGGATTCTGCTTCTGTATTCATCTCTTCCCATCCCATCTCATTATTAACACACCAGTAACTCCCTAACTGGTCTCTCTGCCTCCATCCTTACTACAACCTTCATGGGAATCTCTGAGATGCCTCTCCAGACTTATGTCTCACCACTCCTCCCCTTACACCATACTTTCATTTCTTGACTGCAATATACTCTATTGTTTCTCCTGTTGTCTTACATGCTGGGACTCATGCATATTAAGCATGTACACTACCATTGATCTGCTGCTCTATCACGGCAATCATTTCTGCCTTTCTTTACAGATTTATAACAATAGCATATATCTCTAAACATTATACCTTAGATCACCTGGCTGTCAATCATATAAATAAAATGGTACAATATGCATTTTTTCACATGTGATTTCTTCCAATATTATTGTTAAATTTGTCCATATTGTTGCATGAAACTTTAGTAGTTTCACATTAATGTAGAGAATTGCATTGTATGCTCATAGCCCGACTTTTAATCCAGGCAACTGCTAACTGGCATGTGAGTGGCTATTACAATTACTGCTAAGGATCTAGAAGGACATGACCAACAAACTGCTAGGACTGAGGATTTTTTTTTTCTGGCAGTCATGGGGGTTGAACTCATGGGCCTGGGCACTGTCCCTGAGCTCTTTTGCTCAAGGCTAGCATTCTATCTCTTGGAGCCACAGCTCCACTTCTGGTTTTCTGATGTTTCATTGGCAGTAAGAGTCTCACAGACTTTCCTGCCCAGGCTGGCTTGGAACCCATTTTAGCCTCCTTAGTAGCTAGGATTGCAGGCATGAGCCACTGGAGCCCAGGTAGGATTTTTTTTTTCTGGTTGTGGGGCCTGAACTCTGGGCCTGGCCACTGTCCCTCAGCTCTTCAGCTCAAGGCAAGCACTCTACCACTTGAGTCATAGTGCCACTTGTGGTTTTCTGGAGATAAAAGTCTCATAGACTTTCCTGCCTGGGCTGCCTTTGAGCCATGATCCTCAGATCTCAGCCTCCTGAGTAGCTAAGATTATAGGTGTGAGCCATTGGCACCTGGCTCTGTTTTGTTTTGTTTTGCCGGTCATGGGGCCTGAACTCTGGGCACTGTCTCTCAGCTCTTCAGCTCAAGGCTAGTACTCTACCACTGGAGCCATAGTGCCACTCCCAGCCTTTTCTGCTTATGTGGTGCTGAGGAATCGAACCCAGGGCCTCATGCATGCAAGGCAAGCACTCTACCGCTGAGCCACCTTCCCAGCCTTTGTTTTTAAACTGGTTATTAGCTGGGCCCTGGTGGCTCAACACCTGTACTATTATCTATTCAGGAGGCTGAGATCTGAGGACTATAGTTTGAAGCCAGCCCAGGCAATAAAGTCTGTTTGACTCTTATCTCCAATATACTACCTGAAAAAGCCAGAAGTGGAGCTACATGTGCTACAGTGACAGCCTTGAGCAAGAAGTTCAGAGATGGCACCTGGATCCTGAGTTCAAGTCCCAGGACCAGCACATAAAACAAAAACAAAGACAAAAACAGCTTATTTTAAAAATACTGCTGCTGGGAGCCAGTGGCTCAGTCCTGCAATCCTAGGTCTAAGCCAGGTCAGGCAGGAAAGTCTGTGAGAATCTTATCTCCAATTAACCACCAGAAATCTGGAAGTGTTGCTGTGGCTCAAAGTGGTAGAGCACTAGCCTTGAGCTGAATAGCTAAGGGACAGAGCCTAGGCCAAGTTCAAGCCCCACAACTGTCAAAAAAAATCCTGCTGTTGTGTGTATAGTCTTGTGTTGCTTACTGACAGGGATATGTCTGAGAACTTCACCGGTAGGCAATTTTGTTATAGTGTGAACATTCATACCAACTGCTTACATAAACTAAGATGCTTAGGTTATCATTGCATTGTGATATTGTCTTAGGGTACCACCACCAAGCTGTGGCCCATTCATGAGCAAAATGTTGTCATGTGGCATGTGACTGTATTTGTTTTATTGCAGATTTATGCTTAGAAGTACATTTCTGGGTCAAAGAACATGTAGTAATGGAACTTCCTTTGATTCTTCTAAACTGTTATGATTGTGTCTA
This sequence comes from Dipodomys ordii, assembly GCF_000151885.1. Classification (NCBI taxonomy): domain Eukaryota; kingdom Metazoa; phylum Chordata; class Mammalia; order Rodentia; family Heteromyidae; genus Dipodomys; species Dipodomys ordii. The sequence goes on from NW_012282514.1 coordinate 4,835, forward strand.
TATTTCTTTCACTTTTGTGTGTGTATGTGTATACATGCATATAGAAGTATGAGACTCGATCTCAGTGCACCACTTTTTCCCTTAGATTTTTTGCTTCATCTCTTGCTTTCTGCAGATTAACTGGAATTAAGTCTCACAGACTTTTTCTTTCTTTTTTTTGGCGGGGGGGGGGAGGTCCAGTTGTGGGGGCTAGCACTCTACCACTTGAGCCACAGCACCACTTCAGGCTCTTTTCTTTTTGCTTATGTGGTGCTGAGGAATCAAACCCAGGGCCTCATGCATACAAAGCAAACACTCTACCACTGAGCCACCTTCCCAGCCCCTCACAGACTTTTTCTGCCTGGGCTGGCTCTTAACCTCAATCCTCATATCTCAACCAACCTCCCAAGTAGCTAGGATTACAGGCATGAGCCACTGGTATCTGGCTTTCTCCTGCTATTAGAGTTTCAATTACAATGATTTGTGTTTTTTTTTTTTTTTTTGTCGGTCGTGTGGCTTGAACTCTGGGCCTGGGCACTGTCCCTCAGCTCTTCAGCTCAAGGCAAGCGCTCTACCACTTGAGCCACAGCGTCACTTCTGGTCTTCTAGTGGTTTATTGGTGATAAGAATCTTATGCATGGGCTGGGAAGGTGGCTCAGTGGTAGAGCGCTTGCCTTGCATGCCTGAGGCCCTGGGTTCGATTCCTCAGCACCACATAAGCAAAAAG
>NW_012282515.1:0-3498 GCF_000151885.1 Dipodomys ordii
GGGGGGGGGCTTGAACTCTGGGCCTGGGCACTGTCCCTCAGCTCTTCAGCTCAAGGGAGCGCTCTACCACTTGAGCTACAGCGCCACTTCCGGTTTTCTAGTGGTTTATTGGAGATAGGAGTCTCATGGTCTTTCCTGCCCGGGCTGGCTTTGAACCGCGATTCTCAGATCTCAGCCTGCTGAGTAGCTAGGATTACAGGCGTGAGCCACTGGCGCCCGGTGATTTCCATATGTTTTAAAAAAAAAAAAACTTCTAATAAAAATACAAAAAGTTGTCTTCTCATAATGCAAACTGAAATATTTGAAGTCATTCTTTTGTAAGATTATTTGAATCATGATCACTCTAGCAATTTAAATGTTGGAGAGCCAATCTAAATATGGTAGTTGTGATTAATAAAAGCAATCATCTCTTAACATGAGTAAGAGATAATCATTTTACCAGAGACCCTTCTCAGAATTCTTTTTCCCACATTTAAAGGCATAATGGAAAATTATTCCTTGTATGTCAAAATAGACCATAGTGTGACTAGCTCTGTTAAAACAGGCAAACAGGAGCACTTTGTTTTTTGCTGTGATGGGGGATGGAGAACAGATCATGAGATAATAAGTTTTATTTTTTTTAACTGTCTGTTGGAATCTGTTCTTGATATTGCCATAGGATCTTATTATGTGGAAACCTGCTACACAAGCTAACTACACGTTAGAAACTTCCAAAAAGTGAAGAAGAGCCATTAATTAGACAGTACCGAATGATCTTAACAGTAGAAATGTAGGTCTGTAATACCCTCAGGAAATATATGGGCAGTGTCATAGCCTTCATATTAGTGAGAGCAAAGAATGTCTGCAGTAGACGATCTTCTTAAGATTGAGACTACATTCTTACAACAGAATTCCTTACATAGCAAAAGAGTTTCTTACTCACCTGTCACCATCACAAAAATATCAGAAGCTCTGAGATTTTCCATTGAACTTTACAGATGATGTCAAAGAATTTTGTGGCCCTTAAATATGAAAGGTAAATATGTGCCACGATTTACATTAAAAAGCCGGGCATTGGTGGCTCATGCCTGTAATCCTAGCTACTCAGGAGGCTGAGATCTGAGAATCACAGTTCAAAGCCAGCCCAGGCAGGAAAGTCGGTGAGACTCTTATCTCTAATAACACACTAGAAAACTGGAAGTGGCATTGTGGCTCAAGCAGTAGAGTGCTCACCTTGAGCTGGAGCACAAGGACAGTGCCCACGACTGTCCAAAAAAAAAAAATTACATAAAAAATACCAGTATGACTATAGCTTATTGACTACTCTTGACTACTTGTCTCTTCATCCTCTTTGAGTTCACAAATATTAGCTCTGAAATGTAAATAGTGATGTCCTTGTTCCCCCATTCTGGCATACTCTCAAACCTATCGTTAAAACAAAATTAAATTATTCTGTATTGCAATTAAGGCCCTAAATTTTAGTTCATATAATAAAGAATATATTGTGCATTTAAAGTTTTGACGCAGAAGTGTGGGTACTGTAAAGAACTACGTAAACTCATTTAATGCATTCCATTTTCAGGCATGCTGGTATTTTTAATAGGGTATTTTAAGCATAACATCTTACCTAAATGAATGAAACAGTAGTATTTCAATTCTACTTTTTACCAGCAAGAAACTACAAAAATTCTTCCAATGCTGAAGAAAAATTTCCCAGTGATTTCAATTTTTTATAGCCATGTTACTTATAGATGATTTTCTCAATTTGTAAGGGAAGTGGTAGTAAACAGCTTTCTCTTTCACAGAAGACGAAGAAAATGAATCTATTTCCATTATATTGTGTTGGGTTAGGTTTGGGAAAAAACTCAAAACTGCAGAGGTTTTGTCTACAAAGGTGGAAAGGTGGTTTCAAATTATTGGCAATGGTTTCAAGAGGATTTAAAAAAAAATTATTGTCAAGGTGATGTACAGAGGAGTTACAGTTACATAATTAAGGTTGTGAGTACATTTCTTGTTAAACTTTGTACCCCCTCTATCATTTTTCTCCCACTTTCCTTTCCATCTCAACCCCCCTCAATTGTAGAAATCATTCCAACATATTGTCTTGTGAGTATCACTGTTGCATTGTTTTCCCTTTTGTCCTTTGTATCACCATTTTGTTGTGGATACAAGAAGTTTTTCTTTGTTGTTGTTGTTTTTAATGCATTATATGAGTTCTTTTTTCTTTTGTTTTTAATTTCCCCTGTGGTTTATCCCCTGTTGTCACCGTATTTTATTTTGCTACCCTTGGTATTGTATATATGTTTATTTGAATCAGGGAATGGAAAGGGAAAAACAAAATGGTCAGAGGTATTTAATATTGAATTATATATATGAGATTAATATGCTCCCCACATAAATTTTTACAACTCCTCTAGAAAAATTGTTGCCTTTTTTCTGGCTTCTAATTTAAGTGCATGGCCAGTAAGGATTTCTATGTGCATGAAATTCTAATCATGAAGTTATATTCTGAATAGAATAAGACACTGTTAATATGGTTTAGATGATCACAAAGACAGTGCATTGCTTTCTGGGTAAATTCAGACATCCAAGATCTTCTAACCTTCTGCTGAGAATACAGCCCGATAATCTATGAAACCTCATTTAGTTCTGGGCTTCCAAATAGAGAAAGATTGTATATGAAAACTTTGTATTCAAATGGAATATAAGTCTAGCTTAAATTTGGGAGTCCAAATAGATATTAGAAAAACATATTAAACTTCTTTGATAAGTGGAGAACAATAATTGGGGATTTTTGAGCAGAAATGCACATATCAATTATTTTAATAAAGACGCACTCTTGTTTGATAACAGAAATAACAAGAATGACCACTGCTATAAAATATAACCAAAGGTTTGTTACGTTCTAGATGGTTTAAAGAGTACTTTACAGATACTTTATTCATACAAGGGCTGATTTTATAAAGTAGGTAAATTTATCTCACACTCTGATAATGTAAAGTGAATGTTCTAAGTTGGTTAGTAGAGTTGAAATTTGAATAGTCATTCTTCTGATTGCATAATTTGTGCTCTTACATATAGTTCCAATTGTATACTGCTTTGTAATATACCACCATATATAGTTGTTTAAAATAGCAACACCCAGTTTTGTTTTTTGTTTTTGTGTTTTTTTATTGTGAAGATACCATATAGAGGGGTTACAATTACATGGCACTGTAGCTCAAGTGGTAGAGTGCGAGCCTTGAGCTGAGGGATAGTGCTCAGGCCCAGAGTTCAAGCCCCACCACTGACAAAAAAAACACACAAAACAAAACAAAAGAACCAATTTTTATAATAGGGATGAATTGTTGAGGCCGATGTCCCATCCAAAAGCGTGTCTATCACCTGGGATCTTTACATGGAGTCTCTTCATATAACTCAGGTATTATCAGAAAGTACTGTCATGATTCTCAGGGTAAGCATGACAGAAGATAAAGACTGGTAGATATTTTATTATATTTTGTGAATTAGTCTTCAAAA
>NW_012282516.1:0-2146 GCF_000151885.1 Dipodomys ordii
TTATGTGGTGCTGAGGAATTGAACCCAGGGCCTCAGGTATGCAAGGCAAGCACTCTACCACTGAGCCACCTTCCCAGCCCCCAGGAGGGGGTCATCTTAAACAGAGACAGGCTCACAGGACAGCTGGCTAATCACAGGCAACCAGAATAAGTCCATGTGGCCTGCCTCCATCGATGGAGTCCTCCCTTTGGTCCCAGCCCTGTACTTTCCTGAGACCCTGGAAACCCAGGAAGATGATGTTCTGACTGTAATGTCCTTGGGGGATCAGGAGGGTTCAGTTCATTTGCTCAGCCAACGTTCCCCTCTAGTTTCTATGTCATAAGGATGATTCCTGGGCAGCCTGCATTCTGACATGATCACCATATGGGTGACATGCGACCCATGGGATCTGGGAGCTTCAGAGTGGTTCTCTGTCAAGAGGGGGCTATTTATAGATGATCCCACTCCACAACCAATAGCCTTGGGGGCAGCCTCTTTTGGTGCTGGGCTTGTACCTTTCTTTGCTCAGGTAGATGAAACCTGGCAAGGCCATCTCTGTGGGGCCCCTCAAACCCTTGGGGTGCAGACATTTTATTTGGCATCATATATTTTGGGAAGGCTGTGAGTGGACAGGATGTCACAGGGGTAGACGATGGTTCTAGCCAGGTGGGGGAATTTAGCTACTTCTGTTCTTTGTTTGTGGAGAGCAGTGCTTTGGGTGTACATTGGTTTAGCTTTTCTTTTTCACTTCTTTTGAAATTCATTTTTAGCACATCTTTTTTTTTTTGGTCAGTTGTGGGGCTTGAACTCTGGACCTGGGTGCTATCCCTGTGCTCTTCAACTCAAGGTGAGCACTCTACCACCTGAGCCACAGCTCCACTTCTGGTTTTCTGTTGGTTAAGTAGAGATAAGAGTCTCATGGACTTTCCTGCCCAGGCTGGCTTTGAACCACAATCCTCAGATCTCAGCTTCATGAGTAGCTAGGATTATAGGTATAAATCACCAGCACTGGGCTCAATTTTAGCATATCTTGAAATATGTTATGCTCTATGATGTAGATGTGTTACAGTTCTCTAATTCATGTGTTACACTTGTTACAGTTTTTTAAATTCATGTGTTACAATCTATTTTCAGATATAGTACACTTTTCAGGTGGATACCCGGTTGTGGTTTTCCCAGTTCATCATCCGTCACAGCATATATAATGATAACACCAGGAAGGACAGGCCCTTTTGCCACCCACAGAAAACAACCCTCTTCCTCTTCAGTGTGACAGCCTATAGTCTTAGGTCTTATAGCACCAGCACAATTAAAGGCATCTCAGTCCTGGAACTGTTTTGTACTCTTCTGTATCATGTACTTACTGTGAAAGTCATTGTCTGTGATAAACAATAGAAATTTGTTGTCATTATTATTAGCAGCTTTCCTACAGTTGCAGAGAGCCAAGTCAATCAGACCTCACAGTTCATGTGAGATGACTCATATAGGGGCTCCACTGGTTGATTTGTATACTCATTCATTCATTCATTCTTCTTCCACTAATTCTTTCACATGTTCATTCATTTATTCATTCAGTTTCCAATTTCCCCATTATTTCAGAAGGAATGCATAAATCATGTCTTGTACTCTTATAGTCTCAGCTACCCCAGAGGTTAAAGAAGGAAGATTACTGGAGCCTGGACAAAATAGAAAAACATCATCTCAAAAACAAACAAACCAAACAACAATAACAAAAATGGTGCAGAATATTTCCCCCAGGGAGCACCACCTAAATTCCCTGCACTTCCATTTCAGGAGCTAGTTACCAATTGGTGCCCCTTCTACAGAGGGACCAAGCCCAGGTTCAGGGGTATAACTATAGCAGGCTCTGTCCTCATGGCCATGGAGGCTTGGCTAAGCCTAGAAGGAAACCTAAGATCCTAGTAGGAGACTTTTAATCACTTTTCTCAGTAACTGACAGCTCCACAGAGTAAAAATCACAAGAGAGATACATAAATTGAAAAATCTATTAAAAGAATTTGAATTATTTTAAATAGAGCTTTAACTCAATGACTTCAGTTACATGCATGCCTTTTTTGGGGGGGGGTCCGGTCGTGGGGCCTGAACTCTGGGTCTGGGCGCTGTCCCTCAGCTCTTCAGCTCAAGGCTAGCGCTCTACCACTTGAGC
>NW_012282517.1:0-3279 GCF_000151885.1 Dipodomys ordii
AAAAGCCGGGAGTGGAGCTGTGGCTCAAGTGGTAGAGTGCTAGCCTTGAGCTGAAGAGCTGAGGGACAGCACCCAGGCCCAGAGTTCAGGCCCCATGACCAACAAAAAAAAAAAAAGAAAGAAATATTAGAAAAAACTTTCATGAGAAAAAATGAACACATTATAGTACCGTATGTTGTACAATATATAGTTTATAAAGAATTGATTTAATGCCGGGCACTGGTGGCTCACGCCTGTAATCCTAGCTACTCAGGAGGCTGAGATCTGAGGATCGCGGTTCAAAGCCAGCCCGGGCAGGAGAGACCGTGAGACTCCTATCTCTAATAAACCACCAGAAAACCGGAAGTGGCGCTGTAGCTCAAGTGGTAGAGTGCTCGCCTTGAGCTGAAGAGCTGAGGGACAGCACCCAGGCCCAGAGTTCAGGCCCCATGACCAACAAAAAAAAAAAAAGAAAGAAATATTAGAAAAAACTTTCATGAGAAAAAATGAACACATTATAGTACCGTATGTTGTACAATATATAGTTTATAAAGAATTGATTTAATGCCGGGCACTGGTGGCTCACGCCTGTAATCCTAGCTACTCAGGAGGCTGAGATCTGAGGATCGCGGTTCAAAGCCAGCCCGGGCAGGAGAGACCGTGAGACTCCTATCTCTAATAAACCACCAGAAAACCGGAAGTGGCGCTGTAGCTCAAGTGGTAGAGTGCTCGCCTTGAGCTGAAGAGCTGAGGGACAGCGCCCAGGCCCAGAGTTCAAGCACCAGGACTGACAAAAAAAAAAAAGCTTTAACATAAGATTTTTTATTTATTTTTAATTTTTTTGCCAGTCCTGGAGCCTGAACTCTGGGCCTGGTTGCTGTCCCTCAGCTCTTCAGCTCAAGGCTAGCACTCTACCACTTGAGCCACAGCGCCACTTCCGGCTTTTTCTGTTTATGTGGTGCTGAGGAATCGAACCCAGGGCCTCATGCATGCAAGGCAAGCGCTCTACTACTATCGCCTTCCCAGCCCAAAGCTTTTAAATACTGAAAGATGAAAAATATAAATTTCCAACTGACATTACTAGTAAACTATTTCTTCTCCCTTTACTATCATCCTATCTCCAGACAAATGACACATAACACACTACTATGCTCAATGACATACAGTCATAGAAGATACAATGTGGAGCTCTGGATGCTCCTCACATAGGATTGGGGTAATCTCATTTGACTCTGGACTCACTTGCTGTACTGCCTTTTGAAAGACTACTCACCTAGGGTCAAATAACCTCACAAATAAATACCCTGGTGTTTTTCCTTAATAATATGCAGTGTCCTTGAATTAAAAAATAATAATAATAGGAGAATAGAGATAAGGAGAAGAGGAAGAAGAGAAAAAAGAAATCTCCCATTAGATATTGACATGATTTTAGTAAGCATTCAGCAGATGAGATCTATTCTAGTCACTTCTCATCCTTTAAAATAATCAGATTCAAAAACAAAGGAAAATAAAAACATAATAACATCAGATTCAACTCTACTGTGATTTAGACCACCTTGTGTCCCTACAGACTATTCCTTTTTCACTTTAACTTCTCTTTTCATGACATTGCCAAGCAATCATTCTAAAACCTGCCAAGGAAAATAATTCTGGAGCCCATCAAGGAGAGACCAAAATCAAAAAAGGAAACAAATGTGTGTAAAGAAAATACACAAAATATACATCTTATACTTATCTATTTTCTGTACAAAATCTATAAGCAGCTGGTATCTCTGCAATGCACTAGGCTGTGTATGTAGTATAAACATTCTTTTCTTGAAGGACTTCCTTTGGTTAGTGCATTGATAAAGCACACATACACACACACACACACACACACACACACACATATATTCTTGAGATGCATTTTTTTTTCAAAAAACAAATCCATGTCTCCACTTCATTCTCACCAACTTTTCTTACATTGGCTAGAAGACACCAAACTCAAACTCAAACAGGATGATTTAAGAGAAAAACAGACAGAGAGAGACAGGGAGACAGAGAGAGAGAGAGGCGGAACATAGAGTAAGTTCCAAGTCTTAGGACTCACTGGGAAGTATAGGACAATTCACTAGATTTCCATGGCCTCAATTTCCTCCCCTCAAAATGATTACTAAAACCCCACATGGATTTCCCTGACTGGAAGTAAGAATAAAGTACATGTGATAAATTGTAATAGGAATCTGGGGACAGAGGGCACAGATAGAAAGAGGGGAAAATAGCAAGTGGACCACACAGAGGGGAAGCTGGTGGTCAACAAGCCACATTTTAAAAAACACTGTAAACAGTGAGGGATTTTTTTTCCAACTCATTTAACCTCTTTATTTTTTTTAATCATGGCTTCCTTAAAAACAAAGTTTTATCAATAAAGATGCCTCATATGAGGAAAACAAGAAAATCTCCCCGCATGCCTTCTGAAAACTTCTTATAAATATCCTGATGCTCTCTGCCAACTGATTATTTCACCTTTGCAGTCAGTAGATGTGTGTACCAGTGCTGTGTCAGGCCTGTCCAAGATAGGAAGATGGACAAGAAGGCAATTTAAGAGGCCCAGAGCTTACAGGAAAGGAAAAATGTATAAACAATACAATAAAACACAGTAGAACAGACATAATGTATTTAAGTGTTCAACTTCATTTGGTAAGTGGGTGGCAAAGCCAGAAACAGAATTGAGCATGGGCCCCATCAGTTTTGAAACAGGAGAAAAATCCAGAAAATATTACTATCTCTGCTGAGACCATGATTCCCTTTTCTAGTGAAAGTTAGAAAATATCATCTACTCAGGGACTGATTTCTCAGTTAAGGAATTTCAATCCAAAAGCCTTGAAGCGGTGGAACTGTCATGAGATTGATTAACAGTCTAAAAGAATATAGGTGTCTCCTACCCTAGATCTCAGAGGCAGAAGATTCCTCTTCTCCATTGTTACAGTGTAACAAAACTAAAATCAAAGAAATATGACATGTTTGGGGGCTAAAATGCCTTTTATTCATAAATAAATTTTCATATTTGTTAATGTGTATTGACTTTACCTAAATAGTTGTTATAGTTCAGAAATACTAAGGCTTTGGATATGCAAGAAATTCATTCCTTTCTTATGCTTTTTATCCTTTTAAAAATCCTGAATATTTTAGTTATTTAAAACCAATACTAAAATTTCACCACTTAGGGCTGGGAAGGTGGCTCAGTGGTAGAGTGCTTGCCTTGCATGCATGAGGCCCTGGGTTTGATTCCTCAGCACCACATAAGCAAAAAGAAAAAAG
>NW_012282518.1:0-1504 GCF_000151885.1 Dipodomys ordii
AAGTTCTTGATTTGTAGATATTAAGCAGAGGAAGATATTTCCTCATCTCTGAGTTAGGAATAGTCACTAACAGTAAGTACATAATGAATATTGCTATACCCCTGTTCTATGTCTGCTTAACATGAGGATTGCCTAGGGATCTGTCTGTTAATTTTGGAATACTACTTTACTAATATCTAGTTATACAAAGAGGTTCCAAGTCCATAATCTGATTATGAGTACAATACATCTTGATCAATGTCAACTCTTCCACTGTTGTCCTCTTTTGCGCCCTCCCATCCATTCCAATTGCCTTTGTAGTCATTGGAATATTGCTTTAAAATAGAAAGAAATCCTTATTTCCTCTATTATTTTATTCTGTTACTCTGATTGTCTTACTATGTATTCTTCAATAATGCTTAAAAAGCATAAGCAAACAGGAAAAAAATTAAAAAGTTCTCTAGTAACATCATCTGGCATATCATCTGAGGGCAAATTTGTAAGACTCACTTGAAGCCTTCTTTTCATTTAATCTGAATGATGCATAACATTCTAGCAACTTATTCTAAGGAAATGGTCAGGGTTTGTAGATAGATCAAAACAGAGAGAAAGAGAGACGGACAATCCACATTTTAGTAATGGGATACAAGTTCAGTGGAGTGTTATAAAGTCATTAAAACTATTATCTTGATGACTTGGAAAGAACCGAGTTATTTTTTTAAAGACATCTCATGAAATAAAGTTTACATAACACTTTTTAAAATGGAAAAGATATGTAATATTATATGTCATGGAATATTATTTCGTAGTTCTGTAGGTTTATTTTTTAATCTAAAAGAGAATTTCTGTTTCCTTGAACAAACACCTTGTTTCCTCCTTGGCCCTGCATCCACTATTCTGCCCTGTGCTACCATAAATGTTGACTGTTCTCTGGTGCTTGAATTCAGTTACCAAATTGGAATCTAGATTTCTTAGTTTTTTTTCAAAAATAACTTTCTCTAATATTTATTTAAGAGTATCTTCTTTTGGTCTCAGGTGTGTGTCTAGAATCCTGTAGCAACATCAATTTTTAAATTTTATATCACATTTAAAATAAATTGGATTTAACTATGAATAAAAGTAACACTACCTAAATGGCAGGATGTTTGTTCTCTAATAATATGTTATATTCTATTGGATAAAAGTATCACATTTTGAGTACCCTTGAATCTTTTGATTGGTGTTTAGGATCTTCACATCTTGAAACTTAGGATCAATGCTGCAGCTAGAATAGGACCCAAGGTACTCTGAGATCATCTCTTAGAGTTAAGATGCCTCCATCAGAAAGAATGATATTGCCCCATTTGTTAGGAAATGGAAAGTCTTGGAAAAAATTATATTAACTGAAGTAAGCCAGACCCAGAGAAACATAGGTCCCATGGTTTCCCTTATCTGCAATAATTAGTATATGTCTAGGACAAGCAGAAGAGGTCAAAAGCTATGTACATAAGACCATATAACCTGATGCTAGGCAAAATGAACCCCA
>NW_012282519.1:0-2114 GCF_000151885.1 Dipodomys ordii
CTCTACCACTTGAGCCACAGCGCCACTTCCGGCTTTTTTCTTTTTGCTTATGTGGTGCTGAGGAATCGAACCCAGGGCCTCGAGCATGCAAGGCAAGCACTCTACCACTGAGCCACCTTCCCAGCCCCTCCTACTCATTTTTCAATACATAGTATCTGATATAAATTATTAAGCTCTGAGATTAGAGACAAAATATTAGAAAAAATGAAAAAAGTTTAACAGATTTTTCAAGCTTGCAACCATATTTGTAGATGTTTTTAGAAGGTTATAATAGGGCTGGGAAGGTGGCTTAGTGGTAGAGCACTTGCATGCATGAGGCCCTGGGTTCAATTCCTCAGTACCACATAAGCAAAAAGAAAAAAGCCGGAAGTGGTGCTGTGGCTCAAGTGTAGAGTGCTAGCCTTGAGCTAAAGAGCTGAGGGACAGCGCTCAGGCCCAGAGTTCAGGCCCCACGACCAGACCCCCCCCAAAAAAAAAGAAGGTTATAATATTACTAAAGAGACTACAGAAAGGTCTGAGGATGTAGCTTAGGGGTAGTGTGCTTGACTAGCATGTGGAAGGTCTTTGGTTCAATCCCCAGCCCTGGGAAAGTAAGAAAAGAGGCTGCAGAGTTTCTTTGGGTTGTTTGGACACTAGTCAGTAAGCGATCATCATTGATCATGAAGAACAGCTCTGTAGTGGTCCCTGGGGAAATGGGGAAAACACCAAACAGGAGGGATCTGAAAGGAGTAATTGTCTTCAGAGTTCACTGGGAACATAGTAAGAACTATGGCCAGCTTGTGTGGAGGAATTACAAGGTTCCCCTGCTCTCCTTTGGTCCAGGTTTGAACTCAGCCCAGGTGCTGTCCCTGAACTTTTCTCTTCAAGGCTAGTGCTGTGTTACTTAAGCTCTAGCTTCATTTCTATTTTTTGGGTGATTAATTGGAGATAAGAGTCTCATGAATTTTCCTGCCTGGACTGACTTTGAACCTTGATCCTTAGATCTCAGCCTCCTGAGTAGCCAGGATTATAGGTGTGAGCCACCGGCACCCACCTGCAGGTAGGGATTTTTATTTTTGTTTTCTTCCAGTCCTGAGGCTTAACTCAGGGCCTGGGTGCTGTCCCTGAGCCCCTTTGTGCTCAAGGCTAGTGCTCTACCACTTGAGCCACAGTGCCATTTCTGGCTTTTTCCTGAATAGTTTGTATAGATATAGATAAGAGTCATGTACTTTCCTGACCAGACTGGCTTCAAACCTTGATCATCAGATCTCAGCCTCCTGAGTAGCTAGAATTATAGGTGTGGAGCCACTGGTGCCTGGTTGGAGTTAGAAATTTTATCTGAATTGTTTTCAACTGTTAAGAATCAAACTCCAAATTAAAAAAAACAAACCAATTTGTATATGAAAACAGTTGTAATTATTTTACAGGGGGAGAGAGTGAGAGTGACAGATGGGATAAATAATTGTATGTATGCATATAACATCACAATATAACCACCATTGTACCACTAATGTATATTAAAGATTAATAAGCAAACTTCATGTCTGCTCTTTATTAGCTTCAAATATTATATTCTTAGATGTTTACTGGCTGAAATTTAAATTCATTAAATGCCAAACATTTAGGATATGAAAAATCTTTACATTTTGGGTTAGAAATACAGACACAAGTGTAGCCTGCAAGGAGCTTAGCATTTAGTGGAACATGTGTGTATACATATAATGTAGCAAAAAATAACTTTTTAAGTAGTTGATTCTAAGTAGTACCAAATAGCAGGGTTTGAACTTAGTGCTTCAGATTCTTTTTTTTTGTCGGTCGTGGGGCCTGAACTTTGATCCTGGGCTCTTCAGCTCAAGGCTACCACTTGAACCACAGTGCCTCTTCCGGTTTTTTCTGCTTATGTGGTGCTGAGGAATCAAACTCAGGGCCTCAGGCATGGGAGGCAAATACTCTACCACTGACCCACCTTCCCAGCCCCATGCCTCAGATTCTTTTTTTTTAATCTTTTCTAGCTTTGCTTTTATTTTTTTTCTTTCTCCCTTTTTATTTTATTTGTGAACATACTGTACAGAGGGGTTACAATTACATGGGCAGGATAATGCATACATTTCTTACCAAGCATTGCAGCCTCCTCC
>NW_012282520.1:0-998 GCF_000151885.1 Dipodomys ordii
AAAAAAAAAGAAACAATTTTACTGAACTTACTACTTTGACTCTGTTTTGTCATTTTGAAAACGATCACTGGATAAATCAATGCATAATTGGTTCTGTTTTTGTGCCTTAAGAGTTTAAAAGTTCTAGGAGCAATAATAACAATACTGAACATATCTCTGTATTTGGCAGAAGACCTCAGATCATGGAAATTAATAAAACAATACATTCATAATTTTTTTTGTCAGTATTGGGGCTTGAACTCTGGGCCTGGGCACTGACCCTGAGCTCTTCAGCTCAAGGGTAGTGCTCTACCACTTGAGCCACAGCACCACTTCCAACTTTTTCTATTTATGTGGTGCTGAAGAATCAAACCTAGGGCCTCATGCATACAAGGCAAGCACTCTACTACTGGGCCACCTTCCCAGCACAGCATTCATAATTTTTAAAAATACTTTAAGAGTAGAAAAGTGAAATCTTGAAATTTTATATTTGTGAAGAAAAATACTTAACCTTGTTCCACATTTATTCTAATATATCTTGAAATGTGCATTTAACTAAAGAACTACTCATATATACTGCCAGAAAACAATACTTTTTAATTCCAGATTAAAACTAGAGCCTGTTTTTCAAGTACTGAGAGTAGTTATAAAAGCCTTGATTCTTAGCCAGGCACCAGTGGCTCAGGCTTGTAATCCTAGCTACCCAGGAGGCTGAGATCTTAGGATAGAGGTTCAAAGCCAGCCTAGGCAGAAAAGCCCCTGTGAGACTCCTATCATCAATTAACCACTCAAAAATCAAAGTGGTGCTGTGACTCAAGTGGTAGAATACTAGCCTTGAGTACAAAGAGGCTCAGGGACAGCACTCAGGCCCTGAGTTCAAGTCCCACAATTGGCAAAATAAAACCCCAAAAACAAAAACGTCTTTTACCACTAGTTAAGTGAACTCTGTATATAAGAGATCAGATTAATACAAACAAAAAACACATTGAGGGGCTGGGAAGGTGGCTCAGTGGTAGAGC
>NW_012282521.1:0-1216 GCF_000151885.1 Dipodomys ordii
CATCCACTCCTAATGTGTGTGAGTTGTCTGTTTGCCATCTCCCCATCCTATTCCAGGTTCCTCCCCTAGGTATCCTCCGTCGTCCCGACAGAACCCGGTCCGCGGCAGAAATAAAACCATAACTATATCACAACTTATGTCTTTGACTTAGATGATAGAAATCTTTTATGTTAGAGGGCAGATTTTATACATTATCATAAGAAGGAGCATATTTGTTTTCTTTTTTTCTTACAGTACAAGGGGTTTGACTCAAGGCATTATGTTAGCTAGATTGGTGGGACATCATTGAGTTAGACCTCCAGCCATGATTTTTACTGGTGGTTTTTATGATAAGCTCTCACTTCCTCCCCAGACAAGTGGAAATTCATTTATTTTTAGCGTTCCCGTTGCTAATGGCATCACAGGCATACGCCTCCAGCTTCCTTCTAGGGAGGCAGTCTTGGGAACTCTTCTATCCAGGCTGGCCTGATAATGGGACCAGCCCAATCTTAACCTCCAATACGGGTCAGATGGGCAGATTCTACTATGCTCAGCTACTGGCTCAGAAAAGGTCTCAATGAACTCAGCTTGAGCAGGCTTCAAACTCTGATTTTACTATCTTAGTCTCCCAAGTAAGCACATGGTTTCAAGAGAAATTTTTCTAATTATATTTAGATATAATTTTATTTATATATTTAGATGTAATTTTCTCACTTTAATCATTGAATAACAAGAAACACATACATAAAAGTTTAAAAATTATTTTGGAGGAATTTTTAGCAATTTCTAACTAGTCTCATTATGATAATATATGAGTATAATTTCCTGAATAATTCTATTTTTTGATGGAAGCATATTTTCTTTCCTATATAAAAATGAAGGCCCAAAATATGGTTTGTTGAAGTAGTTATACATAAGATGCTATATCCTTTTACCTCTGCTTTGTTTAAAACAGCCCCGGAGCCCACCAGCTCCTCTTCTACCAACGACAAAAAAAAGTGACAGGACTATCTTTAATACAGAATAAACAACTTTCAAGAAAAAGTAATTTTGAACTAAATTAAACATTTTACCGATAACTTTAAAAAAATTAATGGTAGCGTCTTCAATTCTACAATCCTAGTATAATTCTTTCTTTTTAATTGTGAAAATACTGTACAGAGGGGTTACAATTACATGGGCAAGATAATGAGTACATTTCTTATCAAGCATTGTAGCCTCCTCCTTTGTTTCCCCT
>NW_012282522.1:0-1852 GCF_000151885.1 Dipodomys ordii
AGCGCTAGTCTTGAGCTGAAGAGCTGAGGGACAGCGCCCAAGCCCAGAGTTCAGGCCCCACGACCGGACCCCCACCCCCACAAAAAAAGAGGCCAAGTTGTGTCCAATGATAAGCACATGGGTGAATGTGGGAGCCCACACACTGTGCCAGGACAGTAGGGAGCCCTGTGCGAGGACACACACCACTGAGCAACCGTCTTCAGATGCAGGACCTCAGTAAGTCCCAGGGCAGGGAAGATATGGGTGCCTGTTAGACTGCTGCTTTGGCGTCAGGATAGAGGCCGCCAGCTCTCATTTATTATCCAGCTACTCTGCTGGGGGAGGCCAAGCTCTTCCCACTAGGCCATAAGTCCTTGAGCTCAGCAAACAGCAGTTCAGCTGGCCCTCAACAAAGGTAGTGTGCCTCATCTCTCTGGGAAAAAGAAGAGGTTCTGGCAGTGGTCTGAGATGCCACACAGCACATGGGCTCTCCCACCCCCACACAGAGTCTGGTGGGGAATGTCATTCCATATCAATTGCTTACAGTGACCTTCCTCATGGTTTTTTGTTTAAGTATTGATCCTGGGGATTGAACTTATGGCCTGGGCACTGTACCTAAGCCTTTTCTGCTCAAGGCTACCATTCTACCTCTTGAGCCACAGCTCCTCTTTTTGGTGGTTTGTTGGGGAGATAAAGATCTTGTGGATTTTCCTACCCAGGCTCAGCCTCCTGAGTAGCTAGGATTTTATTTTGTTGTCGTTTTGCTTTTTTGGTCTTTTTCATTGGTCGTGGGGCTTGAACGCTGCGCCTGGGTGCTGTCCCTCAACTCTTCAGCTCAAGGGCTAGAACTCTACCACTTGAGCCACAGTGCCACTTCCGGCTTTTTCTGCTTCTGTGGTGCTGAGGAATCGAACCCAGGGCCGTAGCTAAGATTTTAAGTGTGGGCCACCAATGTCCAGTTTGGAGAGGCTCTTGTCACTCCCATCAGATGTACAGAAATCAGTTTGAAGAAAAGTTGCCAGACTAAGTCCACAAAGCTAGGGAGTAGCTGAATGAGAATCTGAGAGCCCAGTTTCCTGACACTCTTCTGCAGACCGACTCAAAACCTGAAACCCCGTAAGGTCACACGTAGGGCCTTCTATGCAATCCCACTCAGTCCAAGGAAGGGCCCAGCATGGTCTGAGAAGGCAGCTTAGACTCCAATCTTGACTCTGTCCCTTGCAGTGCTTTTACTTCAACTAACACACCTGTCAAGACGTGCCCGCCCATGTGCTGGCCTATACCTGGATACACAAAATCTCATTTGAGCCTCATGATTTCAGAAACTCACAGGTCAAGTGACTAGCAGGGCCATACTGCTAATGGTGGCAAAGCTATGATTCAAACTGAAGACAAGATTCAAAAGCTCATTCTGTTTATTATATTTATTTAAATTTTTTTTTCTAGTCCTGGGGCTTGAACTCGGCTTGAGCACGGTCCCTGAGTTTCTTTTTGCTCAAAGCTAGCACTCTACTACTTGAGCCATAGCACCACTTTGGCTTTTTTCTGTGTCTGCAGTACTGAGGAATCGAACTGAGGGATTCATACAGGCTAGGCAAGCACTCTATCACTAAGCCCCATTCCCAGCCCCTTAATAATTTTAAATAGGAGCAATTTCAGCTCAGACACTGGAGGCCTTGTGGTCCACAGGGTTTGATGCAATCTATGTATACTCTGGGCTTTTCTTTGTTTTTTTTTTTTGGGGGGGTCCAGTCGTGGGGCCTGAGCTCTGGGCCTGAGCACTGTCCCTCAGCTCTTCAGCTCAAGGTTAGCGCTCTACCACTTGAGCCACAGCGCCACTTCTGGCTTTTTTCTTTTTGCTTATGTGGTGCTG
>NW_012282523.1:0-1115 GCF_000151885.1 Dipodomys ordii
AAAAAAGTAAGAAAAAAGAAAAAAAAGTACATACTTTCTTTGGGCCTGTCTTACTTCACTTAATATAATTTTTTCCAAGTCTTTCCATTTCCTAACAAATGGGGCAATGCCATTCTTTCTGATGGAGGCATAGAATTCCATTGTATGCATATATATATATACACATATATATTATATGTACATATATATACTATATATGTATATACTATAAATATATATATATATATATTAAATATATACAACATTTTCTTGATCCATTCATCTACTGAGGGACATCTGTGTTGTTTCCACATCTTAGCTTTGGTAAATAATGCTGTGACAAACAAAGTTGTGCATAACCTTAATATGGCCTTGTTTATGATCATTTGGCTAAATGCCCAAAAGTGGTATTGTTGGGACATAGGGGAGGTCTATGTAGAGTCTTTTGGGGAACCTCCATACTGCTTTTCAAAGTGCTTGAACAAGTTTACACTCACATCAACAATGCAGTAGGGTTCCCTTTTGGCCACACCCCTTCCAGCATCTGTTGTTATTAGATTTCTTGATTATAGCCATTCTAATTGTTGTGAAATGGAATCTCGGTGTTATTTTGATTTGCATTATTTTATGGCTAGAGAAGTTGATCATTTCTTCATGTGTCTATTGGCATTCTTATTTCCTCTTCAGAGAAATTTCTCTTTAAGTCTTTAGCCCACTTTGTGTGTGTGTGTGTGTGTGTGTTTAACCATTTTTTTTATTGTGAAAATACTCTACAGAGGGGTTACAATTATATGGGCAAGATAATGAGTACATTTCTTATCAAGCATTGTAGCCTCCTCCTTAGTTTCCCCTTCCCATCCCTTCCCATCTTTCCCCTGCCCCCACCCCCAATCCTCCCCACTACCCCCCCTCCCGCACCAAAGCTGTAAAGTTCATTTTTTGACATAACGACTTGTACATCTCATTGTTGCAATGGGTCCAACTGTATCCCTATTTAAACGATTTGTTTTTCCCCTTCCCCTCCACAAATTATACTGACAACAAATACAGTGAAAGCAGAGGTTATACTGTGGGGGAGGGACATACAAAGCAACAAAGAAATAATCTTATAAATGTGTTAGAAACAATCACATGAA
>NW_012282524.1:0-2040 GCF_000151885.1 Dipodomys ordii
CCCCCCCGCACCGACGTTGTAAAGCTCGTTTTGGACGTGACAACTTGTACTTCTCATTGTTGCAACAGGTCCACTCTTAAGCTCTTTTTGCTCAAGGCTAGTACTTTGCCACTATGAGCCATAGTGCCACTGCCAGTTTTCTAGTGGTTTACTGGAGATAAGAGTGTTACAGACTTTTCTGCCTGGGCTGGCTTTGAACTCGGATCTCAGCCTCCTGAGTAGTTAGACATGAACCACTGACCCCCCCCCCCCCCCAGCTAAACTTTAGGTTTGATTGTATTGTGTTTCCTGTCTCAATCCTGGAAACAGCTGCTGAGTTGGTGGATGTGGCCACTTTTGTGCGTCTAGGTGTCCTTTGCACTGAATTGTCTCGTGTACAATCAGACTGCCTCACATATGACTTTGTAATAATGCCATTGAGGAAACAGGTAGAAAAGTTGCAGGACCTTTTCTGACATCATGGCATCAGTACCTGGTGGAGCAGGATCTTGAGCCTGGTCATCCTGGCCCTGAAGTCTGTCCTGAGGCTTTATTAGTTTTTTTTTTTTAATCAGTAGTGAGGCTTGAACTCTAGGCATGGGCTCTGTCCCTCAAATCTTCACTCAAGGTGAGCACTCTACCACTTGAACCCAGCGCCACTTCCAGTTTTCTGGTGGTTAATTAGAGATAAGAGTCTCATGGACTTTCCTGCCTGGGCTGTCTTTGAACCGTGATCCTCAGATCTCAGCCTCCTGAGTAACTAGGATTACAAGCGTGAGCCACCAGTACCCAGCACCCTAAGGCTTTTTATAATCCAGCCTCCATGACTCTTCTGCAGTGGAGTTTACTAAAGCCTGGCCCAGGCTGGGAGGGATGTCTGCAAGACCAATGGCAGATGGAGCAATGGAAACCTGAAACTGTGCATTAGTCATTTGTTTTCTCATACATCCCTTTAGCTGTTGGGCATGTCCCTGGGTCGGCAGCCCTAGAAGTACCAACCTGTCACCACCTCAGATTACCCCTGGGAAAGCCACCTTCTCCTTCTTGTTTTGGTTTGAGACAGTCTTGCTGTGTAGCTCAGGCTGGCAGGAAGTGGCCTCAACTCAGACTAGCCTCAAACTCCTGCCTCTTGGAGATTACAGGTGTGGCCCACCTGCCTATTCTTTCTCTGTTTCATGTAGAGCACTTCTGTGCACAATTTACACCAACAAATTCCTCCACCTACAGAGCCAGCAGGGCTCGTCTCCAGGCAATAATGTAATAGTGGTAGTCTTGTTTGTCAGCGTTGGTAGCAAGGACATGTTCCTGTGAGTGGCTTTTCTCACTTTTGTGGGTAGCATTGTTGGGAACTCTTTTCCTTGTTTTATAGTCTTAAAGACTCAGAGCCCATCCTTTCAGTAATGAATTTATTGATTTATAGTAGAACTATAATGACCAAAGGGAATCAGATCAGTTATAAACAGTTGGAAACTCCTGTCCTTGTAGATGGGGGCTGAAGAGAGCTGGTTTATTCATTTACAATGCCCCATGTCCTTTGGCCAGTATGTTCTCTAGTCTGAGGGCTAATGCCACCAGTAGTCAAATTATAACTGGGAGGTAGTTGTCTAAACCAGAATATAAGAATGAACTAGACTTCGAATTTGGTATTTTTGCTTCAAATTCCTGAGACTGTCTACCCTAACTCTGGGCAGAGCTTGGGTGGAACCTTCCTAGGTCTTTAGTCCAGGGATTATCCAAGTGTCAGTGGCTCACACCTGTAATCCTAGCTACTTAGAAGGCTGAGATCTGAGGATCAAAGTCAAAGCCAGCCTGGGCAGGAAAGTCTGTGAGACTCTTATCTACAATTAGCTACCAGAAAAATAGAAGGGGCACTTGTGGCTCAAAGTGGTAGAGTGCTAGCCTTGAGCAAAAGAGCTCATTAACAGTGCCCAGGTCTCCAGTTCAAGCTTTACAACTGACCAAAAAAAAAAAAAAGAAGAAATTCCAGGGACTGAGAGGTGACAGATCCTGCCTATCCCCTGCTGATTAGCACAGTCTTACATTCATTTTTTTTTTTTTTTT
>NW_012282525.1:0-2205 GCF_000151885.1 Dipodomys ordii
AAGCCAGCCTTCCTCTTTCCCATTGTTCCGTTAAGTTTTATCTTCACCTACCAGTATGACTTGGGCTATGGAACACTCCTACAAAGAATGAAAGGTAAAACAGAATTTCTATTTCCTTGGTCATTGTTAAGGATGCTTTACCAAAGTTCATCATTACCTGCTGTCCTTTCTTGGGCTATGAGTCTATTGTTATTCTATCAGTCTACCTCCATGTGGGACAGGAAGGGCTGCATATCCCTCTTCAAGTATTAGGACTAAGGAACAGAGCATTTCATTCCTAGGCCTAGGAGACAGAGGGAGCATATGTTCTTAAAATTCCCATTTAAATATGGAAATGTATTTATGTGTAGAAAGTATGTTAAAATGTCCAGAGAATGGCTGGTATCATAGTGAACACAGCTGCACAATGAGCTGAGCAGTTGTTATTTTCTGTAAGAATCTAAAAACTGATTTATACCATTATTCCTAGGGAGAAATGTGTTGTGAGTTTCAAAATGGAATAAAGGCCATTTTAACCCAGAAGCTGACTATACATACTAGTGCACTAAGGTTAAATCTCATTCCCATGATCTTCTCAGTTTCATGTAACTCATTTGCATAAGAACTCACTCAGCCAGGCACTGGTGGCTCACACCTATAATCCTAGCTACTCAGAAGACTGAGATCTGAGGATCAAGGTTTGAAGCCAGCCTGGGCAGGAAAGCCCATGAGACTCTTATCTCCAATTAACCTCCAGAAAACTGGAAGTGGTGCTGTGACTCATAGTAGTAGAGCACTAGCTTTGAGCAAAAAACAAGCTCAGGGACAACAACCAGGCCCTGATTTCAAGCCCTGAAACTGACAAAAAAAAAAAAAAAGAACTCATTTCATTCAAGCTCAACCCAGTGTCATGTTTATATGGAGACTAGAATTCTGAATGTCTTATTTTAAAAAAATGATAAGAGCAGCTAGTGGCTCACACCTGAGGAGGTTACTCAGGAGGCTACTCAGGAGGCTGAGATCTGGGGACTATAGTTCTGAAGCCAGCCTGGGAAGAAAAGTTCCCATGAGACTCTTATCTCCAATTAACCACTCAAAAACTGGAAGTGGCTCTGTGGCTTAAGTGGTAGAGTGCTAGCCTTTGGCATAAAAAGGCTCAGGGACAGTACCCAGGCCCTGAGTTCAAGCCCCACACCAACCAAAAAAGAAAAAAAAACATAAGAAATTGCAACTGCCTTGTATTGCACTCACTTGCACGTGTTACTAAAGGAAAGCAAGTTTATTTTCCAGAAAACTCTCTATATCTGCAAAGTAACTTTATACACCTCTATAGTTTAGACATTTCAAATTTTAAGGTATGTTGTATGAATTTCCTGCTTAAATGCAGCTCTAGAATTCATTGGGAAATTTCCAGCAATGCAAGGTTTTAGGGTATTTTTGTCTTGTTAGTAATCATGACTTCAAAATATAAAACTTTGTTTAACTAAATCTTGTTGAACTGTATCTTAGTTGTTCATCAAGGCTTGCCTAATTATTTATGATTTTATAATCATTTTAATTCTGATTTATGCCAGACAAATAATCAGATGGCTAAATGGCTCTTATAATTTGAAACCTATGTCCTGTCTTGTTGGGTTTGAAATACAGTTAAATGATAAATGCAGCCAAGTGTGGTAGAACACACCTTTAATACTAGCATTCAGGAGCCTGAAGCAGGAGAATTGTAAGTTCCAGGCTAGTCTCGACACCATGGTCAGATCCTGTCTCCAAAACAAGCAGAAAGATATGTGTGTTAGGAGATAGATAAGCTAAGTAACTTCATCTGGCCGATATATAAAACATCTGTATACACAAACACCAACTTGTATATAAATTTGCATACGTACACATTTTTACTAAAAAATGAATTAAGCAAGTAAATAGTGTACTCAGGAAGATGATGTCCAGGAAGCATTTTAAGAATTGATCAATATGTGTTCCTCTGGGGGCTATGTAACTTCTCCTGAGGAAAGTAGGTGAAGGTACATCTGGGGAGCTGGCTCCAGACAGTGTCATAGCTTTTCCCTACAGTGCCATGGCCATTACTCTTCTCACTGAACACCATGACCCCTTTGTCCTCTGTATTTTCTTTAAGGCGAAGCTGAAGACATACTGGAAACAGAAAAGACTAAGTTGCAGCTTCCCAAGGGAATAATCACTTTTGACAGCCTCGAAAAGGCCAGGAGA
>NW_012282526.1:0-1269 GCF_000151885.1 Dipodomys ordii
CTTGCCTTGCATGCCTGAGGCCCTGGGTTCGATTCCTCAGCACCACATAAGCAAAAAGAAAAAAGCCAGAAGTGGCGCTATGGCCCAAGTGGTAGAGCCTTGAGCTGAAGAGCTGAGGGACAGCGCCCAGGCTCTGAGTTCAGACCCCACGACCGGAGCCAAAAAAAAAAAAAAGAGCTTCCTGAGTTAGTAAGAAACCAAAACGAATAAAAATTGATATCTGGTCTATGCTTATAATCCTAGCTATTCAGGAGGCTAAAATCTTACAGATTCAAGGTTCAAACCCAGCCAAGACAGTAAAGTCTTTCATATTCCATCTCCAAAAAGAACTAGTAAAAAGTATTTAGGGCGACCAGGCTTGACAGACTCACGCCTGTTATCCTAGCTACACAGGAGGCTGAGATTTGAGGCTCGCAGCTTGAAGCCAGCCCAGGCAGGAAAAGCTGTGAGACTCTCTTTCCAATCAACAACTCAGAAAAAGCCAGAAGTGGCACTGTGGCTCAAGTGGCAGTGTGCTAGCCTTCAACAAAAGAAGCCCAGGGGGCAGCACCCAGGTCCTGAATTCTAGCTTCAGGACTAGCACACATAAAAAGTGCAGGTATGGCTCAAGTAGTAGAGCACCAAGTAAGCCAACAAGCTGAACAAGCATGAAATCCTGAGGGAAAATCTTATTACCATCCCCAAAGAGAAAAAAACAAATGGATCTTTGGAGCCTTTCGTCCCAGACAGAGGAACTGGACTTTTCCTGCCTGCCCAGCTTTCTCTCACTCCTCAACTCCCTGGTAATTACAGTTAGGTCAACTAAATCAGGTGATTAGACACCAATATTTGGTCAGCATGCACCCACGAAGGGCACGTGGGAGGCAGCTAAAATGAGAGGGTTGGAAAATCCTGTCTCTATTGGGATTATAGGTGTATAATTCTCTACATTTATCTCCACCTTGAATGAACAGAAAACATTCCATAAATAGGTCAGGCTTAGGGTGAGTCAGACATAAGCCATTCATATCTGCTTCCATTAAAAAAAAAATCCAGGTAAGAGACATGTTCTAGGCAATTCCTTTTTTTTAATTTTTTTTCTTGTCCGGTCGTGAGGCCTGAACTCTGGGCCTGGGCGCTGTCCCTCAGCTCTTCAACTCAAGTCTAGCGCTCCACCACTTGAGCCACAGTGCCCCTTCAGGCTTTTTTCTTTTTGCTTATGTGGTGCTGAGGAATCGAACCCAGGGCCTCATGCATGCAAGGCAAGCGCTCTACCACTGAGCCACCTTC
>NW_012282527.1:0-2475 GCF_000151885.1 Dipodomys ordii
GCAAGGCAAGCTCTCTACCACTGAGCCACCTTCCCAGCCCCTAGGTCCATATTTTTAAGTTCAATTATGGTCCCACAAAATTCACATGGTCAAATCCAAAACCGCTATAGCTGACCTACTAACTGGATTAAAAAAATAAATTTTCAGAAGTTGTACAAATAGGTTACAATTCCATAAGTAAGGTTACAACTATAATGCATCTTGATGGATGTTTACCATTCCATTGTTTCTTATTTCCCTCCCTCCTAATCCTGCCCCCAAATGATGTAGTTTAATATTTATGCAATATACATTGACCAAATGCAGTCATTATATTCAATATAATTGGATTTTGACAAAAGTTCTTCTTAAGAGGTGATTGCATTAAAAAGAAGGTGCTGAAATAACCCTCTCTAATGTTAAGTGATAACTTTATAACAGGGGCAGGAACTTTGCACACAGAGGGAGAACCATATAATTAGGCATACAGAAGGTCAAGACAAGCCAAGGAGAGATGGCCCAGAGAAAACCAACCATGTTAACACCTTGATCTTGATCCTCAAGCTTCTAGTATTGTAAATGGTACATTTCAGTTATTTAACACAATCAGTGCGTTGTGTTGTATTATTATCTGAATTGTGAGAATTTTGTGCTATTTCTTATGTGCCTTGGACTCCTACAAAGTGTTTCTGGCACCCAGTAGCAACTCTTTGCTGGATTAATAAGGATTGAGTCACTTGAAAGTTTTCATTCTTTAGAAGTAGTAGCCCTAGAATAAAGGGTCTGCCTTCTAAGGTGAAAGTTCACATGGCACAGCTGAAAACCTTCCTTGACCTGCTTTTCACTTCTATGGTATTTTGTTTTTAATTATTCTCCCATATGAGTCTTCCTTATAAACTCATTTTGCCTATGGTTTATTTCCCACTAAAGATGACAATCACTGTTAGGCTTCTTATCACTTGTGCATATGTTATAACTGTCTTTCCAGCCCAGATAACATTCCCCCAGCTTCCTGTTATCCTTGTGTCTTCTCTGATTGTCTCATTTCTGCTCTGAAATCCCATGGCACTTATTACCTCTATTATTCACCTGTGAGTCATCAGTAGCTACTTTATGTTGGTATCTATCTTAGTCATTGTAGTAAGTATGCATAAGACGTAATATAGCACCGTAGAGCCCTAAGTGTGATAAGCTAATAGTAAACATTAGCCTCTGTCAAAATAATTATCATGGTGTCAGTGATGGAGAGTGAGACAAAGTAGAAAGTCCTGTCAATGTTCTATGCTAAGTTATCTGAAAACAGTAGGTTTGGACACTCCATTTGGTCACGTATCAGCTATACAAGGTGGTCGCATTGAAGTTTTTAGTATTGGCTATTGTGGCCATATAGCCATCAAATCCCAGTACTTGTGTCCATGATAGACTCAAAAGGTGGTTTAGCACCATCAACTATCTCTAGGCACAAAGGAGAGTCAAGCAACCACTTCTCCATTGGGAAAGATTCTAAAAGTACTGAGTCAAAGGCTTAGGGGTAAATGACCGTCTGTCTTGCAGTAGACCAACAGTGAATATACAAAGCAGGATTTGCAAGCTATTAGGATGATAATTGCTTATGGAATTGCTAGAGCATGGCATCTTTTCAGACAAGTCTACCTGAGAAATTCAGCTCCAGTACACCCGGGGAGTGACTGAAATAAATTAGGAGATGAGAAAGATTCAGTACTGCATCAAGCTCAGACGAGTCAGAGGAAGTGAATCAGATAAATACATTAACACACACACACAGTGACGGATGAGGCAGATGACATTTTATGCTCCTTTAAACTGACTGATGAAGATCAGACAAATTAGAAATAGCTGTGGACAAGTTCAAGAACGTCTTTCTTGTGTGTACTGCAAAAGAATTTTAAGGAGAAGAGATGTGAAATAACCCTGGATGGAAAAATGGAAAATGGGGTAGTAGAAAGAATATTTTGAGAATTGTGCCCCTGTGCTGAACTGGTACAAACTTTAAGAACTAGTTCTTAAAATGTGATATTATTTTAATAGATCTCAGAATATAAAAATATAAAACTATTAGAAAACTAAGACCATTTCAATCAGGGTACAAGTTAACAATATGTAATCTTACAGTAGGTATTATTAGGTCTTTTTTTTGTTAGGTTTTATTTATGTTTGTTTATAATGAATGATGATACTATTAGTTAAAGGTAAACTTTAGATCATGGATGCCATTCCAGAGATCCAGAGATACTGACTTGTACTGGTTCTATATTCTGCCCTCCCATGTATGTGTGTGTGTATATATATATATATATATATATATATATATATGTATGTATATATACGTATTTCTTTCTATCTATCTATCTATCTACCTACCTACCTACCTACCTACCTACCTACCTACCTACCTACCTATCTATCTATCTATCTATCTATCTATCTATCTATCTATCTATCTATCTATCTATCTATCTATCTATCTATCTATCT
>NW_012282528.1:0-1306 GCF_000151885.1 Dipodomys ordii
CCACTTCCGGCTTTTTGCTTATGTGGTGCTGAGGAATCGAACCCAGGGCCTCAGGCATGCAAGGCAAGCGCTCTACCACTGAGCCACCTTCCCAGCCCTACTCTGGGCTTTTGTAAAGATGACACGAAGACAGAACATACTCTGTAACATTAGTTCTCACTATTACTGGAATAGATGTCTGTTGGGCATGATTTTTTTTTTCCTTTAAAAAAAATATTTTGTATTGATTTTTTTTTTCTGGTAAGACACAATCTCTCTTAATTTATGTATGTTTCCTATTTGAATTTCCATGCTTGACCTGTATCCAAAGCAGAGCCAGGGTTGAAGGTGAGGTAGTGAGGACATGAAGGTGTGTCTCAGCTAAGTCTCTATTGGAGAAACTGAATGTGTGGCTGACAATTTATTAAACTAGGTTTAGTAATTTGGAATTCAGAGGATAATCATAATTTACATGCCCTCTTAGCATGTAAGGGAAATTAAAAATCTCTTTGAGTGGAAAAGCGTTTTTAAAATCACATCAGCGTTTTATTTGGCATATTGTACTTACTGGATATATTCTAGATATAGCCTAGAAGGCAATATTAAGTTCATCACAGAGATGGCTGCATATCTAATTCACTAGCACTGGGGATGGCTACAGGAAAGACATTACGGAGGTAGTTTGCATCCCAAATAAAATGGGTTGAAGATAGAGAGTTTGTCATAAAGAGGGGTGTGGTGAGGTGTAGCAAGCAAGAATCAGGCTTCATAGGTTATTACAAAGCTCCAGGATAAAAGCTGACTGCTGTCAGGGGCGGCAGAGGAGGAGGGGCTTCCTTCTGCCTTGCTTTGGGAGCTCCTCCCCTGGGCTGGGACATCCGCTCTGCCAGGCTTTCTACTGACAGCCTTCCAGCTCCGTGGCTGTTCCTACCACACACATCTTCCAAAACTGATCATCTAAGATGCAGTGTGAAGACATCTCTACAAAGTGTGAATCATTATGTGGACTTTCTCATTTAGTGGAATTAGTTTAGATGGTTCATGTTGTTTTGTGGTTAAAAAAAAAAGATAATGAAAATAACTATATTTTTAAGCTTCAAAATTCTGTACTGTTTGAAGTACGGTGATTACTTTGAGGGGAGGCAAAAGCATAGATTTTAATGAATGTTAAAGTCCACTTTAAAGAATTTGAAATAAGGGGCTGGGAAGGTGGCTGAGTGGTAGAGCGCTTGCTTTGCATGCCTGAGGCCTTGGGTTCGATTCCCCAGCACCACATAAGCAAAAAGAAAAAAAAGCCAGAAGTGGCACTGTGGCTCAAGTGGTAGAG
>NW_012282529.1:0-2424 GCF_000151885.1 Dipodomys ordii
GTGGCGCTGTGGCTCAAGTGGTAGAGTGCTAGCCTTGAGCTGAAGAGCACAGGGACAGCACCCAGGCCCAGAGTTCAAGCCCCACGACCGGACCCCCCCCCCAAGAAAAAGATAGAAACTACACTAGTAATTCTAATCTTCTGGGTTATTTCAACAGTTAATTGAGATATCATTTTTGTATATTCTGTCAACTATGAAGTTATCTCATACATGAATCTTTCCTTCAGTTTCAATAAACTGTGAGCAACTAGATTAATGGAAAACACCAGAAGTAATTAGTAAATTTTAAGTAATGATTATTATAGCATGTTGTTAGAATTGTTGTCCTTCATGAGTCATTATCATTCATCTCTTATTGTGCTTATTTCATGAATCAAACTTTATCACTGATATGTATGTATGTGAAAAACACAACAGCTTGATACTGTAATTTCAGGCATCCTGGGGGGGGCTTAGAAGGTACCCCCAGCAGATCAGAGAGGACTATCATAACTTTTAATTTTAAGGAGATAATTTAATTCTGTGTAATCTTAGAAAATTTCTTAATGTCTCAGATCTTTCATAATGTCTTCATCCGTGAAAAAAAAAAGAAGTAAAATAATGATAGTGGCACTCTAGAGCTGTTACAGTAGTGCATATAAAGGGACACTAGAAATATGTTTCTTCCTTTTCTACCTGTTTTCCATTCCAGAAACGTCTTTGATAAGTGTGCACTTCCCTTTGGCCCCTGGACCTCAAAGTTAGATGGGCATCCCTGGGCTGGCTACACTCTGCTCCTTCTCATGATGTGTTCTCTGAAGTTTTCCTTTGCCTCCTGGGGTACCAGCAGGAGTCCAGAAAGGGAAAAAAAACTGGCCTTGAGGGCTGAACATTAAAACATTATTCTGACCCATACTCATGTGATTAATGGTCTCTGAAAAAATCATAAGGTCTTTAAAAATGTTGCTCTTATTGTGAATCCATTCCCATTCTTGTTGATTTCCTAATGTTCAGTTTTTAAAGAAATTTATAGCTATCAAGTGGTCATGAAGTAAATGACTCTGTCATTTACCCTACCTCAGAAAAACTTCATCTTTCCCCATCTAAGTTCTTCTCACCATTTTTTATTTTTACCATTTATCTCCTTTTCAGGGGGTCACCTGAGCTTCCTTCTTCCCTCTCACCTTCTTCTTCCTGTTTGCTATACTTACATAACACTGAACACATCCTCAGTGTGTTTACCCCCACTCTATATCCTTTAATTTAGTCCCTTATTGGTTTTTCACCTGTTTTCCTCAGTGGCTTCCAATGTAAATTTTAATATCCTAAGAATGTTTTGAAAATTAAATGATATGATTTAACACTAGCTAGTATAACATATTAGCACATGGTCCCTGGACTCTGGTGGTACAAAATAAGTGATAACGCCACAAAAAAAATTTAGAAGTAGAATAGTTAGTTGTAGGGAAAGCTATGAGATAGGTTTTTTTCGATTGGTAATGAGCTCCTTGTCCCTGGAAGAGTCCAAGGCTTGATTATATAAATCATTAGAAGTTGAAGAGGTGATTCATACATCAGATAGAAGGTTGAAATAATTTTGGGTTCCCTTTTGAATACATCAGGACACTTTCAGTTACAAGTGCTGCAAATCCAATGGAACAGGAGAAGCAAAATGAGAAACAATTGCATTAGAGATGAAGTCTAAGTGTTTCAGGGATGCACTGTATCCTGAGCCACAAAAGCCTACCACTGGCATCTCCTAGACTCTTACTCCATGTTTTCTTGTTTAGTTGGTTGGTATTCTGAGGCCCAAACTGATCTATGGCTCTTGTAGGATTATCAGCATTCATGGCTGAGTAAAGGAGAAGCAAGTCACTAATTTAAAAAATAGACTAATGGTAACAGTAAGAATGACTGCTAACTGGCACCAAACAACAGCTTCCAACCACACTTTCCTATCCTAAGATTCATTCATTCCAACCCCAAATTAATATTTATCATGTAATTCTTCCTTTGCCCTTCTAGCATATTTCAACACCCTTAATGAGCATTGCTAGATAATTATCCTAATAATGTACATATAATCACCAGCAAATGATAGACTATGGGATCCTCCATCAAGCCCCATGGTGAAAAAAAATTAGACCTTTCTAAGAGTCTCCAATTCAAAAGCTATTATCCAGCCTGGCACCAGTGGCTCATGCCTATAATCCTAGTTACTCAGAAGCCTAAGATCTGAGGATCCCAGTTCAAAGCCAGACTGGGTAGGAAAATCCATAAGACTTCTATCTCCAGTTAAGCACCAAAAAGCCAGAAGTGGAGCTGTGGCTCAAGTGGTAGCATGCTAGCCATGAGCACAAAAGTTCAAGGGACAGCGCCAAGGCCCTGAATTCAAGCCCCAGAACCAACACACACACACACACACACACACACACACACACACAC
>NW_012282530.1:0-5827 GCF_000151885.1 Dipodomys ordii
ATATATATATATATATATATATATATATATATATATATATATAGTTGGGTCTTCCTTTGTTATAGAAGGACTGGAACACATTTTATGTTTCGGTTCCTAGTGCTGGCTTTCACTTAGGATGCTTTAAAAGTGTCTGACTTCACACTCCTTCTAAACACAGCTACTCTGAGTGTTTCAGATGCCACAGAGTGACCTACTTTAGGTTATCAAAAGTTGAGGTGTGAGGGAAAAAAAAGGAAAATCAATTTCAGTAGCGAAATGGAGGAAGGAAGGCAGAGAAGATCGCAGAAAGCTGTTAGCTGGAGCGTGATGTTGACAGCCTGGAGGAGGGTTCCGGGAACCATCTGTCTGTAAAGACTCTAGATGTGTTTCAACAGTCATACATGAAGCGGTCTTAGATCATCACCACAGAAAAAGATCCCACGGCACTGACACCATGTAGAAGTCCTAATGGTATTTAATATTGTATTAAAATTACCAAGAATATATAGATGGTAAGATCGATGCTAGGTAGAGCCATGTTGCAAGTCATATATCAAGTTAGTTGATCAGGTCTTTGATGAGCACACTATTTTAATACATCTTTCTGGTGTTATTAGGCTCTATTCTCTCCATCTACCTTCATGATTTGCTTTTGATGGGTTCAATTCAATTTTATCTCCTCCTGATCTTTTTTTATTAGCCATGATAGAGGAGGTTCTCTTGATATAACAACCTCCAAACTCTCAATGGCATAAAGCAAAGGATTTTCTTTCCTTACCCAGGCAAAGTTGCATATGAATTTCCTCTCCTTCAGCTGGGGTGATAACCTGAAGGACAGGCCCCAGTGGTCTGGTCTCCTTCTCGCTGCCTCTCCTTGAGTTCTATCCTTTCTTGAATATGGGCTAGGTTCACTGACTTCGATCTTCTCCTACAGTGCTACAGCAATAGGTAGGCTGTAACTTCCAAGCTTAGCTTCCAATGTGGTTTTCACCTTGGGAACTTCTTTTCTTTTTTAATAAAAAAGATTTTCCCTTTTTTATTGACTTAGTGACACGAGGAATCCATTGGTTCATCTCCACACATTTTTACAATTGTATTCCAATCAATTTCAGCTCCCTTCCATCTGAGAAACAGTGCCCCCTAAAGGTTTTCTTCTTCTGATTTCATAGTTGCAAAGAATCTATTTCAACACCATTTGCTTTTATCCCCCTTAAAACACTTTTCTGCCCAATGAGTCGGTTTCTCTGCATCCCCTTCCTCCACTGATGATCAGCTTTTTGTTGTTATTATTTCTCTGTGCTGCTTTCCGATATACTTCCCATGGATCACATAGTTACCCACCCTCTTTCTTTATCCATTTTCCCTTCTCCTTCTCCTTTTGAGCAGTTGCTTAGCTAGATTCATTTTTCATTTGTTGTGTTTAGCCCTCTAAGTAATTATATAGGGATATTTATACTTATGTACATATCCACAATTATACACACACATATACATTTAGACTTATGTACATATCCATGAGTAGAAATATCTTTTAAGTCTGGCTTCCACATATAAAGCAAAGACATACGATATTTTGATTTTTTGAGCTTGGCTTCATCTTGCTCAGTAGGATGTCCTCTCGTTGCATCTATTTTCCTGCAAATGACGCGGTTTGATTTTTCTTTATGGCTGTGGTGTGTTCTTGGGAGTTCTCTGCCAGTGTTTCCTGAGCTGCTGACTGCTTCAGGAAGTCCACCATCTTGTTCTAAGGGTCTCTATGAAGAGGCACTGGGCGGGGGAGGAAGGCGTGCCCGAGGATGCATGTGAGCTGGGGTTCAGACCTTCTTCACCACAGGCAAACGGCAAAGAAGCCCACAGCCCCTGGGATCAGCTCCATGGTTTGGTTTGCTGTGGGAGCTTTCAGCCAGAGGCACCTCGCTGATCTATGCCTGGGTTCTTAAGCCACAGAAATGATAAGGAAACATCAGTTTGATTGGGAGAATGTGTGATGTGTTCATCTAGTAGTAGCTTGAAGATGTACTTGCTTACAATCTTGTGATATGACCTAGCAATGTGAGGATTCCAAGTGCTCCTGGCTGGAGCACTTGGAGAATCTGCTTCTGATGGACACGTATTATTTCTACTTACACTACTTTGGCTCTAGCTAGTTACAAACCAGACCTCTAGGTAGTTGGGAGACATGGAGAAGGAATTTAATTCTCTGAGGACAGTTTGGTTTGGTTTGGTTTGCTTTCTAGCACCAGGTGTTTGCTTCTTCCATTCCAATATTCAACCGACAAAGATTTTTTAAAAGTCATTATAATGTGAAAAGGAAAAGGGAGAGAGGAAAAGTAAAACAAAAACCCTGCCAACCTCATTAAGTTAAAATTCCTAGTTCTTTACTTTATTGCCATGCTGCACCTCATAAAGGCGAAATCCAGACATTCTGCCTGTCTCTACCCCCAGTGTTTGATCCTGGGTTAATCTGATTTCTCTTGAGTTTAGAGAATATACCTTTGAAGATTTACAATAATTTCTAAATTTAGAAAAGGAGAAAATAACTAGCTTTGCAGCCATACCAGTTTTGTAGAATTCGTATTTTCTTTTGGTTTCGGGGACTCATTTTGTCAGTGTGTCTACTTGAGAGGAAGTAGATTGTGAGCAAAATGATTGAGAATGGGTAAATATTTATCAAAAATCTTTTTCATAAGAGGCAGCCTATCAAGAGCACTTGATTAAAAGGTACTGCAATCACACTCCTTCTGGTTTCCCAACTACGTTTACATTTTCTCTCATTGTAGCTGTTTGTAGCTGCATAGCAAGCATGAGTTCTTGAGGTCAATCCTCAGCACCCTCAAAAAAGGACCAAAATAAAAAAGGCAGAGGACAATAGTGATCGAACTGGTATTGTTATCATCACGGATATCTTTTTAATTAATCTGTGAAAAATTGAAAACTCTATATATAATATGGCAAAATTCATTTGTTGAGTTTTACATGTTCACTTCAGTTTTTATTCCTTGGAGTAAAAACACACAAGTAAAACTGCGGTTGACTTATATAAGGTACAGTGTTCTCCACAGGAAGCAGAAAGTGGTTCGTCCAATGTCCCTCCACCACTCAGAATACAGAATGCAAGAGTACATTTATTTCAAAATTTCTGAGTATGTTGGTTTTATTTGAATAGCACAGGATTATAGTTCCTTAAAATAGCCATAGAGAAATATGATTAATTCAGAATCGTGTTCTGAAAACATAATAATACAGAGAAACAACCAATGGAATGTTGTGTTTTCACTATAAATGATCATGCAAACTTCAACTAGTAAAAATATATCTGATAATATAAGTGATCCAATAAAATCCAATATGATCAAAATTATATTATACATAATATATTTCTTATTTCCTGAATCAGGAAAAAAGCATTTTCAGATGTCATACCAGTATGTTATGTATGGAGTTAACTCTTGAAAGACATTGGCAATCACTTAACTAATGTTTCTATAAGTATATTTATTGAACTATTTTTCATCACTGTTGTTATAAGTTCCGCTGCTTCTAGAGATAAAGAGATAGTTGATAGAGGGAGAGAGAGTGGGAGGAGGAAAGGAGAGAAGAAAAAGAAAGAGGAGAAAGGGAGAGAAGAGGAAGAAAGGGGAAGAGAAAAAAGTGGTGGAATGAAAGAAATAAAAAAAGGAGAAAAGAAAATAAGAGAGAAAGTAAAATATTAACATTTTGTTAAGGAAACTTCAGCCCTCTTTGACTAGAGATTGTTTCATAGGAAGACTTGGTCTTTAAAATGTGAAAGACTGAACATCTGTCACCATGCCCAATAAAGAAATTGTGCAAACAGTGTGCTAATATCGGTTTCCTCATCTGCTAATGAGCATCACAATATTGACTGGTTCGGGTTCTCCCATGGACTGATAAGTTAATAGATGTAAAAAGCTTAATACTTGGCACATAGTAAATGTCCAGTAAGTCTTGATTGCTAGTTCTGTGTATGATAAGCACAATTACTATTCCATCTGTCTTAAGAACTATAAATGAATTGAAATTTGCCATTTATTATGTATAAAATGAATTTCCATGATATGTATATCATATGTATATATGTATATCATATACATATGTATATGTATATCATATGTATATGTATATCATATATATATGTATATCATATACATATGACATATGTATATATCATATACATATGATATATGTATATACTTTATAGATAATGGATCCAAAATCTCATGAAAGCCCATTGGTATTTTTTCAGGAAAGTTATGAACTATATTCATGAATTTTATTTCTTGTTTTCATTTCTTTCCTTAAATGGAGATTTAGTAATTTGCCCTAGTCCATGAGCTAAAATGTGGAAGATCAAGGATTAAAAAAAATTTTTAATGCTGGTTCTGGGGCTTGAACTCAGAGCCTGGACACTATTCCTGAGCATTTTGTTCAAAGCTAGTGCTTTACCATTTGAGCCACAGCTGTACTTCTGGGTTTTTTTTTGGGGGGGTGGTGATTAATTGGAGGTAAGAGTCTCATGGACTTCCCTTCCCAGGCTGGCTTTGAACCACAGTCCTCAGATCTCAGCCACCTGAGTGTCTAGGATTACAGCCATGAGTCACTGGCACCTGGCAAGTATTAGAATCTGAATCTTACATTCAGTATTCTTCCTACTGTATTATGTGGCAACTTTTGATAACTGCAATTGTAAATTGTTAAATGTAAGTATTTATCTTAGAGGATTTATTGCATGTTCATTGAGAATTTATTGAGAATGAACATGTGCTCCCTACACATCTTTATTGAAGTGATGAAAATATAATTGCTTGTTTCTGAATTCTCTGTCAGAGCAGAGCCATATCCAGTGAGCATTTATTCACTACAGAAGAAGTCACGTTTTCCCTGTCATGCCATTCCCCTCCATTTCCATTTTGAGAAAATAAGTTCAGCTTTCCCTGGCTGAAACAAAAATGAAAAACAGTGCCATATTACCTGCTATTTACCTCATTGGCTTAAGGCAATGTTAGTCATGTTGAAATGTTAGATTTTCACATGGTCTTTCGGGAAAGAAGAGTGTTTTTATAAAGCTTCCCCCCATATAAGCTCTGTATTAATTATCTTACAGTCCCATTCCCCATTTCGAGAGAGAATTTTTGGCAGAGTTCATCCAACTAAAAGAACAGAGAAACCATTGACAGAAATTAATGCAGTAGTTAAGTATGGCCGTGTTTGTAAAAATCAGATAAAGGTTTCCATCCATCTGGATCCCATCTATTCTTCCTTCCAAAATATCACTAATATTTCAGCCTTTTGATCTCTGCTGTTCAAACAGGCTGTGGAATGTAGGAAGGGGTGAGATGGAAGGGAAAAGGGAGGATGAAGGGCCATGATGAATAAGGGGTTTATTTAATTGCAGCATTTAAAGCATCCAACATAGTGTCTGTACATACGCCAGGTTTGCAGACTTATTTATATTAGGAAGCCAGTGTGCAACTCGAGAGTCAGTGCCACTAGGAAATTCTTAAACAGGAATCATGCAGGAAACATTCCCAAATGCCAGGAAGCAATACAGGCACCAGAGCCTCACTCCTGTCATCCTAGCTACTCAAGAGGCTGAAAGATTTGGATCATGGTTCAAAGACAGCCTGGGCAGGAAAGTTCATGAGACTCTTATCTCCAATTAACCTCCAAAAAACCAGATATGGAGTTGTGTTTCAATTGGTAGAGTGCCAGTGTTGAGCAAAAAAGTTGAAGGACAGGGGCTGGGAAGGTGGCTCAGTGGTAGAGCGCTTGCCTTGCATGCCTGAGGCCCTGGGTTCGATTCCTCAGCACCACATAAGCAAAAAGA
>NW_012282531.1:0-1723 GCF_000151885.1 Dipodomys ordii
GCTTTTTTCTTTTTGCTTATGTGGTGCTGAGGAATTGAACCCAGGGCCTCAGGCATGCAAGGCAAGCGCTCTACCACTGAGCCACCTTCCCAGCCCCTATAAGCCAAATTCTTGAGTACAGCCACTAGGTGTGTTTATGGACTTACTGTGGAATTGTAGAACTGAGAACACACTACTTTAGATATCTGTGCCCTTTAAAAAGTTACGTTTTATGTCCATCTGGGTATTAGCCTAGACTTGGAGGATATTGCAGCTTGTCTAATCTTCCTCGTAAAGCCTGAGAGTTAAAAACTTTGTGCCAAGCCAAAAGCAATTTTTTCCTTAAAAAAAAAAAAAAGCTAAATGAAAATACAGGGCACAAGTTCAGGTCCAAATCCCAGCAACAGAACACCAAACACATCAGTATTGACTTAATGTCTATAATCCAAGCTACTTAAAAAACTGACATCTGAGGATCTTGAGCTAACCTGCAAAGAGATATTCTCTAGACTCATCTTCAGTTTACTAGCAGAAGGCTGGAACTAGAGGCATGGCTGAAGTGATAGTGTGAGTGGAGAAAAATCCTAGTACAGCCTTGTTCAAGCCTTAATATCTAAACAAAAAGGACAATGTGGTGGAGTGGGGTCATTGCAGAGTATCTGCCTAGCAGGTATGAACCTGAATTTCAATCCCCAGCACCTCATTAAAAACCCTCCCATCCACCCCACTCCCCGTCCCAAAACAAACCCTTTTTCTTGGAGCTTGTCTGTCATGTGCAAGGTCCTGGTTTTCTCCGTGCTAAAAGAAGAAAAGCTTTTTGGCATGAACCTTTTTACATCAGTTGTGTGAGGGACAGGGAGATAGTTCATTAGAATAGTTCACAAATGTACAGTGTGTAATGATCAACTCTTGTTAGGAATACTTTATGTCCTCTTCCACTGCTGCTTGGTCCTCTCATTTTCCCCTATTACTTGCAGTACTATTTTTTTCCTAGGACCCTTTTTTTTTGTCATGGGGCTTGAACTCTGGGCCTGGGCACTGTCCCTGAGCTTTTCAGCTCAAGGCATGCGCTCTACCACTTGAGCC
This sequence comes from Dipodomys ordii, assembly GCF_000151885.1. Taxonomy (NCBI): domain Eukaryota; kingdom Metazoa; phylum Chordata; class Mammalia; order Rodentia; family Heteromyidae; genus Dipodomys; species Dipodomys ordii. The sequence continues at coordinate 1,066 of NW_012282531.1, forward strand.
ACAGTGCCACTAACAGTTTTCTGGTGGTTAATTGGAGAGGAGAGTCTCAAGGACTTTACTGCCTGGGCTGGCTTTGAATTATGATCCTCAGAACTCAAGACTTTTTTTTTGTTGGTTGTGGGGCTTTGAACTTCGCCTGGGTGCTGTCCCTGAGCTCTTCAGCTCAAGCAAGGCAAGTGCTCTACCACTTGAGCCACAGCACCACTTGCTTCTACGTACTTTCACTAAATTTTTTGTTGTCTTTAAGGTTCTTATAGTACTTTTGCTTAATCTGATTCTTACATGGTTTATTAAGCAGTACTTTAGCTTGTATTCAGGGCTATTGCTAGGCAAGTGCTCTACTATCTGACCCCAGAATATCTGCAACTATCCTACAATTACAAACTTTAGGAGTGCCATTTGGCAATGAGAAGCTTTTGGTTCTTAGAAACTTTGTAGCCAAGCTGGCATGGGAACCACCTTAGTCCATTTTGCTTTAGTTATTTTTTAGATATAATGGTTTTTCCTGGGACCAGCTTCTCAATTGGTTGTCAGCCCTTTGTCCTGTGAGCTGGGATTACTATGTGCAGCTTCTTTTTGAGATAGAACTTTTCTCCTGGTCGGGCCACAAATCTGGGCACCCAGCCTGTTATGCTCAGTGACAACTTTTTTTTTTTTT
>NW_012282532.1:0-2485 GCF_000151885.1 Dipodomys ordii
TCCGGCTTTTTTCTTTTTGCTTATGTGGTGCTGAGGAATCGAACCCAGGGTCTCAGGCATGCAAGGCAAGCGCTCTACCACTGAGCTACCTTCCCAGCCTAGTACTGGGTTTAAAGGAAGCATTTTGGTTTGCTGAACAGCCACTCTACCAGGTAAGCCACTCCTCCGACCCTTTTTTGTTTTAGTTATGTTGTGGTTATCCAGACTAGCCTTGGACTGTAATCTTTCTACCCAAACCTTTCAGATATGAAGAGTGTTTCAGGCATATACCACCAGGTTCAGCTCATTTGTTGAGAAAGAAACTTATGAGCTTTTTTTCCCAGGTTGGCTTTGAACTTCCATGCTCCTAATTTCTGTCTCCAGAGTAGCTGAGAATACAAGTGCCACAAACGCACGTGAATTTGTGTGCCTGCACACACATACCTTCCCTTAGAGAGAATGATTTCATGACCAGGTCAGGTAACATTTCACCAAATATTTTCTTTTCTTTTTTTATGATCGCTTAATCTTAGACCTGTTTCTAAATAATTTTCCACTTTTCAGTCTAGACAGCTGCCTGCTTTGTTCACTTCGATGCCTCATCTAGGCTCATAAGCAAATGTCTTCCATAAGGCTTAATTACTGTTACCTTTTGGAAGAAACCCAAACTACTGCCTCCCCATCTACACTGCTTTGCTATATAGGATAGTACTAATTGGCTACTGCTAGAAATTTTCTAATAGCAGCCAGCTGGGTGGAAGTCAGGTGGAAGTCAGAAAGGTGATAATTATTAGAAAGTCCATCTTTCTATAAAGTTGAAAACTTTGTTCTAGTGATTTCCATGTGTTCTCTTCTAGCATGAAATGGATTCCATCTACTCTGTCTTCCACATGAGAGCTGATCAAGTATTTGAAGTCAGCAGACAAGTCCACAACATGTTATCTTTCCACCAGACTAAATGTTGTTGTTTTTCCCAATTATTCCTGAGACCTGTGTGTCAGATTCTTTGCCATTTTGCTGTCATTGTCTTGTGGTTTACTGCATGACTGAGCTAGACTTTGAACCAAGGAAGTATATAACTGTGCTTGATCCTTCCTTTCCTTTCCTTTCCTCTCCTTTCCTCTCCTTTCCTCTCCTTTCCTCTCCTTTCCTCTCCTTTCCTCTCCTTTCCTTTCCTTTCCTTTCCTTTCCTTTCCTTTCCTTTCCTTTCCTTTCCTTTCCTTTCCTTCCTCCCTTCCTCCCTTCCTCCCTTCCTCCCTTCCTTCCTTCCTCCCTTCCTCCCTTCCTTCCTTCCTCCCTTCCTTCCTTCCTTCCTTCGCTTTCTCTCACCAGTCCTAGGGCTTGAACTCAGGGCTTGAGCACTGTTCTGAGTTTTTTCTCAAGGATGGAACTCTAACACTTGAGCTACAGCTCCACTTCTACTTTTTTTTTTTTTTTTTGCTGTTCTGGCTAGCTCCGAACTGTGATCTTCAGATTTCAACCTCCTGATAGCTAAGATTACAGGCATGAGCCACTAGCACCCAGCCTTTATACTTTTTCTGTTCTCTGTTATTTGTGGCTATAAGATATATTAAGGTAAAATATACTCCATTCTTGGAAGAGTAGAAAGGAATTAACTGGAAAGATCTCAGCACTAACATTACAGATACACAAACAAAAGCAAAATTTAAAAAATGATAAAGGAAATCAGGAAAGCTAAGTTAGACAAGGTTTTACCTTTTTAAGGTAGAAAGCATTACCAGAGGCTGGGAAGGTGGCTCAGTGGTAGAGTGCTTGTGTTGCAGGCATGAGGCCCTGGGTTCGATTCCTCAGCACCACATAAACAGAACAAAAGCTGGAAGTGGTGCTGTGGCTCAAGTGGTAGAGAACTAGCTGAGGGACAGCGCCCAGGCCCAGAATTCAGGCCCCCTTACCGACCAAAAAAAAAAAAAGGCATTACCAGACTTGATGAAAGAAACTAGTTTATTGTTAGTGTTTTGGTTAGTTTCCACTGGGAGGGAGATTAGTTTTATTCCTTTGAAATAGTTACTTCAATTTCAAGAATTTATCCCAAGCCCTTATTTGCAATAACTAGTATATGTCTGAGTCAAGCAGAAAAGGTCAGATAAGTTGATGTTAGGGAAATGAACCCTAAGATATGTATTCAAATGGTTTTTTTCTTTCATGCGATTGTTTCTAACACATTTATAAGATTATTTCTTTGTTGCTTTGTATGTCCCTCCCCCATGGTATAACCCCTGCTTTCACTGTATTTGGTGTTGGCATAATTTGTGGAAGGGAAGGGAAAAACAAATCATTTAAATAGGGATACAGGTGGACCCATTGCAACAATGAGATGTACAAGAAGTTATGTCGAAAACGAACTTTACAACTTTGGTGGGGGGGAGGGAAGGATTGGGGGGGCGGGAGGGAGGATGGGAAGGGATGGGAAGGGGAAACAAAGGAGGAGGCTACAATGCTTGATAAGAAATGTACTCATTATCTTGCCCATGTAATTGTAACCCCT
>NW_012282533.1:0-2205 GCF_000151885.1 Dipodomys ordii
ACACACACACACACACACACACACACACACACACACACACACACACACACACACACAGAGGACTGGGTTGGTCTAAGTTCTTATATCAGGGCTTAAGCTTCCTCCACAGAATGGCAGACACAGGGAGCTTTGGTGACAATGAAGCAAGTCAATGTTTTGGATACTGAAATGAAATTGTTATCATCATTCAGTTGTTCTGAGCTGAGCTGTCACATGCCTGGGGTACTGCCACCATCAGGGCAAAATTTTCACCTCTAAGCAATGTGTATGGATTATCTGTAAGGGGATATTTTTGTCTCTAAAAGAAAGGGAACAGAGGTACACATACATGCATGCTCACTCACTCACACACACACACACATGCCCATATGCCCTTCCTTCCTTCCTTCCCTCCTTCCTTCCTTCTTTTCTTTCTCTCTTTCTCTTTCTCCCAGACCAGGACTTGAACTCAGTACCTGCTGCTTCCACTTAGTGGCTAGTGCTCTACTAACTCAACCATGCCTCCAACCTCCATGACCCTAGTATGTGACCTGGCAACAGTTGTTTGATTTGCTGGGCTTGGGTTTTTCTTTTGTGCAAAGCAAGTTTATCCAAGTAAAATTACCATCGAGATTTCTCTTAGTCCCAGTTTTCTGTGAGTCTAACCACAGGTGGTGTAAACCTTAAAATTGTGCTCAAGGTATTTACAATCTTAAAAGTAATTAATAACCTCCCCAGTCTTGCCAACAGAGATCGAATTTCTTCTTTGCAATTACCGGTCCTAGCTTGGTACAGACAAAGCCGAGCAACATTTCATTATCTTCCCACTCCCTGTAAAGTTGATTAGCTTTGTGCAATATGCTGGGTAATTAATAACTGGGACCAGTGCTCTCCATCTCATGGCTATAGTATCATTTTGACAAACTACCAGCATCCCTCCCCTTCTGTAAAGGAATATACCAAGTTCTTCAAATGTTTGCAAACGCCATGGAACTTAAGAACAAATCTTAAATATAGACCAAATAACAGCCAACACTGGTTATAATATTAAACAGAATACTTATCCTATCTGATATATTATTATATATTAAATATAATATTCTGTTGATAGTGATTGTGTTTGTGAACATTTGCCATGTGCCAGGCACGATGCTAAGAGATTCATGATGACATGGCTGCTGTCATCATCCTATCTTCCTATCTGGGAAACTGAGGCTCAGAAAGGCAGAGGACTAGCCTGACACCGGTGGCTCATGCCTGTCATCTTAGCTACTCAGGAGGCTGAGATCTGAGGATCATGGTTCAAAGCCAGCCCAGGCAGGAAAGTCCGTGAAACTCTTATCTCCAATAAAAACCACCAGAAAACCGGAAGTGGCGCTTTAGCTCAAGTGGCAGAGCTGAAGAGCTGAGGGACAGCACTCAGGCCCAGAGTTCAAGCCCCATGACTGACAAAAAAAAAAAAAAGGCAGGGTACTCCATGAAGATGATCAGTCTTTCCTGGAAGTAATGGGATTACAATGCAATGGGAGCTGACTCTAGAGTCTGACTCTCGGTGAGAAAAGGTCCAAATGATTCAAGCACAGTATCAATAATCAGCACTCAATGGACATGAAGGGGAGTTGTCACACAGTAAAAAAAAAAATGAAGCCAGATGCTAGTGGCTCACATCTGTAATCCTAGCTACTCAGGAGGCTGAGATCTGAGGATCATGGTTCAAAGCCAGCCCTGGCAGGAAAGTCCATGAGATTCTTATCTCCAATTAACCACCAGAAAACCAGAAGTGATGCTTTGACTTGAAGTGTTAGAGCACTAGCCTTGAGCAAAAGAGCCCAGGAACAGTGCCTAGGCCATGAGTTCAAGCCCCATGATCCAATAAAGAAAGAAAGAAAGAGAAAAAGAAAAAAAAGAATGATATTCAATGGTAAGATACTTGGCAAGTCCTACCAAAGCAGAGGATACAGACACCCTCACTGGCTGGAGATTGCTGTCCTCATTCTGTCCCCAGAGCCTATCCCAGAATCCCAGGTTGCTGTGGCCTGGAACTCCTTTATCTTTGTTTCTCCTAGTCTCTCCTCCTGAACTAGCAGCCATGTCCAACACAACAGCAGCACCCAGGGCCCAGACTTAGGTTAAGACTAGCAATACCCTCATAATCCTTTGTTAGCCATGCCATAATGCCTGTGGAATATATATATATATATATATATATATATATATATATATATA
>NW_012282534.1:0-1828 GCF_000151885.1 Dipodomys ordii
CTTGAACTTTGGGCCTGGGTGCTGTCCCTCAGCTCTTCAGCTCAAGGCTAGTGCTCTACCACTTGAGCCACAGTGCCACTTCTGGTTTTCTGATGGATTATTGGAGATAAGAGTCTACTGGACTTTCTTGCCCAGGCTGGCTTTGAACCATGATCCTCAGATCTCAGCCTACTGAGTAGCTAGGATTACAGGCATGAGCCACTGGCCTCTGGCTCCCACTAAGTTTTTAAATCCAGAAGACCTGAGAACATTGAAAAAAAAATTAAAACAGGCTGGACTTGCACTCATCCAAGACCCTTCTTCCTCTGTTCCCTGAGTGCTGGGATTACAGACATGTACCACCATACCTACCTAGATGAGGTCATTATAAGTATGATCATGACTCCCAAGTCTTTCTTCCTAGCTTTAGCTTCTTTTCTTCAATTCCAGACCTGTAAATGTTAACTGCCTGATGGGCATCTTCCCTGGATGCTTTGGTACAGCATACCTAACTGGAAATTTGTCATTTCCCTCTCTGCTTATTTTTCCTCCCACTCCTCCCCTAAATAAACCCAGATTCTCCTATCTGGTCAAGGATGTTGTGCTATACTACATTACTCGCTAGAGATGTTGAGTTAGTGATGCTTCATTCCTTCCCCTACTGTTCCACATGTGATTAGTGGTTATGTTCTGTTGATTTGACCCCAGATTGTGCCCCCTGCTTTCCCCTTCCTTTATGTCTTCACCACCTCTTCCCCTTTCAGACCTTAATTACTGTGTTCCCCATCCCTCTGTGGTCTCAGCAGTCACTCTAGCTGCCAGTCATCAATGGTCATTAGCCATAAAATGATGTCAGCAGTTCTGTGCCCTGTTACCCAAGGCCCCCAGCCAGCCACCTTACCATGCTCATTTTATGGCCTTCACAAGTCAAGATGACTTAGTTAGTGAATATTCTCAACTTCTGCCTTTGTGTTGGGTTTGAACTCAGGGCCTTGCACCTGCTAGGCAGGCGCTATGCCCCTTGAGCTATATCTTCAGCCCTTTTTGCTCTAGTTACTTTTCAGATAAGCTCTCAGGTTTTTACCCAGGGTCAGCCTTGGACCATGATCCTCCTAACCTATACCTCCAGTGTAGCTAGGTTTATAGCAGTGCGTCACTGTTTTCTCTTTCTTTGTTGAAATGGGGTCTTGTTCTTTTGCCTGGGTTAGCCTCAGACTCAGTCTTCCTAATCTCTGCCTGGAATTGCAGGCATACATTACCACACTCAGCCCATGCTCTTCATTTGAAGTATACTTCACTCCTATCCAAATAAGTAAATCCGATTCAATCTTTAAACCTAACTCAAATGTCATTTCCTTTATGAAGTTTTCCTTGAATTTGCTTCTACTTATTTCTTTCCCACAGAGGAACTAAAGCCATCTTTCCCCAATATTTTTTTCTTTCTTTTTGGTCCGTCATGGGGCTTGAGCTCTGGGCCTGCATGCTGTCCCTGCGCTCTTCAGCTCAAGGAGAGCACTCTACCGATTGAGTCACAGCGCCACTTCCGGTTTTCTAGTGGTTTATTGGAGATAAGAGTTTTATGGACTTTCCTGCTTGGGCTGGCTTTGAACTGCGGTCCTCAGATCTCAGCCCCCTGAGATGACGTGAGCCACCAGCGCCCGGCTATTTCCCCAATATTTAATAAAATATTTTATCCTTTCTTTGAGGGTCTTCTATGGCTGTCCAGGTGTTCAGATGAACATTGCTTAAATGTTTCTACAGGGCTGGGAAGGTGGTTCAGTGGTAGAGCACTTGCCTTGCATGCATGAGGCCCTGGGTTCGATTCCTCAGCACCACATAAGCAAAAAGA
>NW_012282535.1:0-2953 GCF_000151885.1 Dipodomys ordii
CTTTCTTTCTTTCTTTCTTTCTTTCTTTCTTTCTTTCTTTCTTTCTTTCTTTCTTTCTTTCTTTCTTTCTTTCTTTCTTTCTTTCTTTCTGCCTGGAGCTTAAACTCAGTGCCTAGGTGCTGTCCCTGAGCTTTGTTGCTTAAGGCTGATGCTCTACTACTTAAGCTAGGACTCCACTTCTGACATTTTGGTGGTTAATTGGAAAAAGATACTCTCATGGCTATCTTCAAATGTTCAGATCTCAGCCTCCTGAGTAGCTAGGATAACAGGCAGGAACCACCAGTGCCTGATTTCAAACTCTGGTCTTGATGTTCCACATCTACAGGAAATATTTCCAGGTCTTCTTGGGAATTGGGAAGGAGTCAGTGTCCTGGTGGCCACCACCCTGCTTTAATGTATCTTGGGATTCCTCTTAGGAATATTGATAAAGACAGGGTACAGACAGATGTACACACAGATATGAGAATGAAGCAATCAGGGCTAAATTTCAGCTCTGCCACCCTACCTTTGTAAACTTTAGGACTAGTTTCTCACTGATTGAAATGAAGATGTTGATGCTTTGTAGAAATGCTTCATAGAATGTAATGAGATTTCTTTTTTTAAAATTGAGATTAGGTGATTACATACATTTTACATATTTCACAGTATTGTGGAATAGTGATACTTAGTTAAAGTCACAAACACATTTTAACCTTCACAAGGCAAATTGTCATTATCCAGGTCTATAAAGTTTCTGAATTCTATGAGCTTTGACAATACAATTATTTCTTCTACATCAGGTGATGTTTACATTTCTTTCCTTTTACTTAATGTAAGCTGTTCCCTCTTTCCCTGTCAATGTGATAATGATGATGACCAGAATTTGGCAAGGTGTCTGGGACAGAGTAGAAACCCACTGCAGGTCTATTTCTATGCACCTAACCTCCCCCTGCTCCCTGCCACCTCTTCCCCATTCTCTCTCTCTTCTTCCATTTCAGGCTCTTCCCTCTCTTCTAGCATCACTATGAGAGTGAACAGTGCTGGCCCAAGAACCAATACGAGGTATGACAATAGTTTCTTCTATAGTATGTTTCAATTGCCCTTAAATTGTTGTGGAGGTGAATGCTCATCAGCCAAGACCAGGGGGCCTCTGGGAAGAGGTCCCCATCCTCTCCTCTTTTTGCAAAAGACTTTGGGATGATCTTGGCTGTCACCTTGGAAAGGCTACTCTGGGGAGCATCATAATGCCAGCTAGAGAAATGAGCCTGAGGATGGGCAAAAGAAATGTTTCTCAGAGGGGGGTTGGAAGGAAAAGACCTAAGAGAACATGAGGAAGGTGACACTGTTCAAAATAAATGTGCTCAATATCTGACATGTAACTGTAATCCCTCTGTACATCACCTTTACAATAACATTTTTTAAATGATTCTCTTCATTTCTCTCCAGAAAAGCCATATTGGGAATATGTATAGCCTAAATGTGAAGGAGAACTTGTACTTAGTGTAGTCAAAAGCTTTTAGTGCAAAGTTACAGAACATACTTTAGTTTAGACTCACAGTGCAAACTATTGGTTACTCACAAAGATGAGTGTCTTCAGGAATGGCTGTTTTAGTCACTTAACCAATGGGCTTCCATTTCTATGTCTCTCAGTCTCAGCTGTGCTTTCTCTAACAGGCTCTCCTCTTATTCTAGCCCTAAGGAACATTTCTAAGAGTTTCCTCAACCAGCCTTGTAACTGCTGTTCAAAAGAGCATCTCTTTCCTGCTGGTTGCAAAAGGATGGCAAAATTGTGTTTCATTAGGCTGATGCCTGAACCAACTGCATGCAGGCAGTGGGAAACAATTGTTCCAATTGGCAAGTCCTTACTCCTGGAAGCAGAAACAGACCAGGAATAGGAAGAAAGCGATTCTAAGTGTAAATTTAGCCACTATTGCCAGCAGAAGGAATATTAAGAAGACAATAAAACAACAGGGTTTTATGGTCACAAATGTTGAACATTTCTTCATGTGTCTACTTCTGATGATGAAATATGGATACTGGATCTAAGTAATGCTATCTTGGCATCTTGCTAAACGTTGGTAGAAGATGGGACTTTCTGAGAACTCTAGAAGTGAGAGGACATTCTTTGATTAGTATGTAGTGACCTTCTTTATCTCTTCTCACTAATTTTAATTTGAAGTCTATTGTATCTGATATTAGGATTGCAACTCCTGCCTGTTTATTGGGGCCGTTTGCTTTTTTTTGGGGGGGGGGTTCTGGTCATGGGGCCTGAACTCTGGGCCTGGGCACTGTCCCTCAGCTCTTCAGCTCAAGGCTAGCGCTCTACCACTTGAGCCACAGCGCCACTTCTGGCTTTTTTTTTCCTGCTTATGTGGTGCTGAGGAATCGAACCCAGGGCCTCATGCATGCAAAGCAAGTGCTCTACCACTGAGCCACCTTCCTAGCCCCGGGGCCGTTTGCTTTTTTATTCCAGTCTTTCACTTTCAAGATATGTTTGTTTTTATGGGCAAGTTGTGACTCCTGAAGGCAGCATAAAGAAGGATCTTGCTTTTTAATCCAACTAGACAGTCTATGTCACTTAATTGGAGAGATACATCTGTTAATGTTGAGAGTTAGGACTGAGAAGTGTTTGGGAGTTCCTACCATTTTATTCACCTTCTTGGGGGCTGTGACAACTGGGTTGTTCCTATGGTTCTTGGATTCTCAGTTTGGGTGTGGTTTCTTGGCCTTTATTGTGGTCTTGTTGGTTTTCTATGCATAGGACATCTTTAAGTATCTTTTGTAGGGCTAGTTGGTTGGAGATAACATTGTTTCAGTTTTTCTTTGCTATGAAAGCTTTTTATTTGACCTTTGGTTATGAAGGAGAGAGTATATCGATATAGACCATCTATTCACACACACACACACACACACACACACACACACACACATCCTAAATGCCTTTTTTTTCCCAAGTTGAGGTGTGTGTGTCTTG
>NW_012282536.1:0-2951 GCF_000151885.1 Dipodomys ordii
AAAAAAAAAAAAAAAAAAAGAAATGACAAATGAGAGCTGGAAAGGTGGTTCAGTGGTAGAGTGCTTGCCTTGCACGCAGAAGGCCGTGGGTTCGATTCCTTAGCGCCACATAAACAGAAAAAATCAGAAGTGGTGCTGTGGCTCAAGTGGTAGAGTGCTAGTCTTGAGCTGAAGAGCTGAGGTACAGTGCCTAGGCCCAGAGTTCAGGCCTCACAACCAGAAAAAAAAAAAAAAAGACAAATGTTTAACATCTGTGACAGTACAGAATGTATACATGTCACTATATTGAGTAAAAGGCATCACATAAAAGGCTTACATTTCAAAATGTATAAATGATGCATACAATTGGCATGTATACTTAAAAGTTCTGCACAGTAAAATACAAAAACAAGTTTTAAAAAAAAACCCTACTAATTGGGTGAGGTTTTTCAAAATACGACAGGCAGCAAAATTGTTATCCAAAATATACAGAGACTTTCTACCAATAAGCTAAAAGGACATATAGGAATGCATCTATAATGCTACTATGGCAACAAAAGGATTATGTTATGCAGTATTTTTTAAAAGGATGGCTCTCTATATATTGGTAACTTAAAAAAATAAAATAAGCAAGTTGTGGAACAGTACTTTCAAAAGCATCCTATGAAATGAGAAAAATAAAAACATAAACAAAACCCCAACAATCAAAGGTGATCAACACACACAGATGGGGTGAATTTGATCTAAGTGGTGGCCAGGATATAAGAGCAGAAATTTAAGGAAAAGGTCTAGTTTGACTTACTTGTATAATTTGTGTTTTTAATTAAAGTATACTACAATCTGTTCCTAGGTCATTAAGGACAGTGGCTGGGTGCTGGTGTTTCACACCTGTAATGGCAGGATGCTGAAATCTGGGGGTACTGGTTCAAAGCCTGCCCAGGGAGGAACTGTGGCTCAAAGTGACAGAGAGCTAGTCTTGAGCTGAAGAGCTCAGACACAGATAGTGCCCAGGCCCCAAGTTTAAGCCCCACAACTGAAAAAAAAGAAAAAAAGGACAGTGTAAAATGGGGCTCTGGTGGCTCATGATACTCAGGAGGCTGAGATCTGTGGATCATGGTTCAAAGTCAGGCCAGGCAGAAAAGTCCATGAGACTCTTATTTCCAATTAACTACTGAAAGAAAAGTTGGAAGTGGAGCTTTGACTCAAGTGGTAGAGCACTAGCCTTGAGCAAGGCTAACACAGAGCAGGCTCTATGTTAAGTCCATTATAAGTACAAAACAAATTAACTGTGTTAAATGTATGTAGTTTAAAAACCCAACTCTAATAACATATAAATGAAAAGTAGAATATTTCCCTTTTCCTATATTAAGCCAAAATATTAGTCCCTCGGAAATACTACTATCAGTAAATCTAATGTATCCATTTCAATGTATCCTATGTATATTTGGACAAATATACTTTCTAGTTTTCTACCCTAAACATTGTGTATTTCTCAGATAAATATAGAGTTTTAAAGGAATTTGATATGCTTTTAGGCATGTAGATGAACACATATAAACAGGTTGACTTACTCATCTGTAGCCTTTTTAATACTAGTTTTGTTGTAGAAACAAATATTGACAAGTTTAAAGCCAAGTGCCAGGTGTTCAGAAACCAAACCAACTGTGAACTCGCACCTCTTGTTGGTCTTCTTGATCACAGCCCAATAGGACATACACGAGGATATGAGGCAGAAGGTAGATGGTCACTTTGAAGTCGTGCTTCATCATTATGCTACAGCACGTGAAGATTTTACTGGCAAGTTCATGCCGAACCTGTAAACGCAAATGGTTTAGGAAGAATAAATGGTTTTACACACTTATTTGATTGATTGAATATTAGCACATTGCTATCTCCAAATTCTCGAACTGCTGAGGCTCTTACAGGCAACCCCGAGAGCTGCCTAAGCTACCTACCACCAGTGCAAATGGTCTCACTTGCTTTACAGCTCCGTCTACAATGCATCAATGAAGTAGATGAACTTTCCTAATTCTAACATATTTTACTTATGCAACATTAAATTCAGTTTTTAGTTTTGAAGTGGCTAAAAACTGTGCTCTGGGGTAGTATACAAAGTATGAGATCTGCATTTTAAGTAATAAATATTTCAAAAATGTTGTATACCTTAAATACACATATAATTTTTATTACTTTAAAGTTAAATTTTATTGTTTGACCTATCTAACTTTCAGTTCAACACTACTCAATTCTTAAAAAAAATTAAAGTTTTTTTTTTCCTTCCAATATAAAACATTAACTTAAAACAAAAAAACATTAAATGAGTTTGCTAAGTTTATAAAACTAAGTTTTTGTTAAGCTGGTATTAAATAATATTCTACATTGTTATAATAATTCTGTGTGTTCATTTTTAGTGTGTTGATTTAAAAAAGACAGAAAATACCTTCAAAGTGCCATTTAATACTTCATATAATGGTATTGCACAACACTAATGAACAGAATTTGACACAAAAGTTGTGCTGGGTGCTGGTGGCTCACACCTGTAATCCCAGTTACTCAGGAGGCTGAGATCTGAGGATCATGGTTCAAAGCCAGCCTGGGCAGGAAAGTCTATGAGACTCTTGTCTCCAGTTAACCACCAGAAAACTGGAAGTGGCACTGTGGCTCAAAGTGGTAGAGCACTAGCTTTGAGCAAAAGGGCTCAGGGATAGCACCCAAGCCCTGAGAGTTCAAGCCCCATGACCAATTTAAAAACAAAAACAAAAAAAACAGAAAAAACATCGTTTTCTGAAAGATTTTCTGAGAACGTAGACAAGTATGCTTAATTTTGCTTTAGAAAAACATCACAAGGGAAAAAACAAATCGTTTAAATAGGAATACAGGCGGACCCATTACAACAATGAGAAGTACAAATCGTTATATTGAAAACGAACTTTACAACTTTGGTGGGGGGGTAGGGGGGAGGAGGATTGGGT
>NW_012282537.1:0-1037 GCF_000151885.1 Dipodomys ordii
TGTGATCATTTGGGTAAATGCCCAAAAGTGGGATTGCTGGGTCATAGGGGAGCTCTATGTGGAGTCTTTTGAGGAACCTCCATACTACTTTCCAAAGCGGTTGAACAAGTTTATACTCTCACCAACAATGCATTAAGGTTCCCTTCTGTCCACATCTCCTCCAGCATCTGTTGGTATTAGAATTCTTGATTATAGCCATTCTAACTGGGGTGAGGTGATATCTCAATGTTGTTTTGATTTGCATTTCTCAAATGTTAGTACTATGGGTATGAACCACCTTGTCCAGCAGTATTAAACAACTTTAAATGACAGTGGTAAGTATAGAAGTACAAGAAATTATAATAAATGTGAACTCATTAGATGTCTGTGTTAAAACACAGAGATCTGAAGTAAATAAATTTGCAGAAACCAAGTATGTACTACTTACAAGAGATCACTTTAAAACAAAAAATTACTAAAAGAATTGAAGATAGATCAAAGGATACACAAAAAATTCCACAATTATTAACAGTAGACAAAATAAACCTCAAATGAAAAAAATAAATGAGATAAACAAGCATAAATATTATGGGGAAATGTACACTCATTTAGTTACCAAAGTCTGCATTAATTTGTTGAGCATCTACATTGTACCAGGCATCTTAAAAATGCTAGGAAAAGACCATTAGGTAGATTAATTTCCTGCCTTCAAGACATTTAATTATAGTGAGAGAAGACAATTGACCTATGTATATTTAAGTATAGCCAGCAGTGATTAGAAATATGAGCAAAACTCATCAGTCACAGAGAATGAGAAAGATGGAGCTTTCCATTGTAGTAGGGTTGGAGAAATGTCCCCTGAGGAAGGTATCGGGATGGACTGAGCATGTCACGTGACTAATGAGCATGAGGAGGGGGGAAATTGTGTCATCTAGTTTTCTCTATACCATATGGCCACAGGACAGAGGCCAGCATTAAGAAAAAGTGGTCATACAGGTGGACCCATTGCAACAATGAGATGTACAAGTCATTATGTCAGAAAACGAATTGGCTGGGGG
>NW_012282538.1:0-2896 GCF_000151885.1 Dipodomys ordii
GCTGCTCCTCCCACCAGAGCCCAGTCCCTCCCCTCCCTGCTGGCTCCGCCCACCAGAGCCCAGCCCCTCCCCTCCCTGCTGCTCCGCCCACCGGATCCCAGCCCCTCCCCTCCTGCTGCTCCGCCCACCAGAGCCCAGCCCCTCCCCTCCCTGCTGGCTCCGCCCACCGGAGCCCAGCCCCTCCCCTCCCTGCTGGCTCCGCCTACCGGAGCCCAGCCCCTCCCCTCTCCCACTGTGAGACCTGAGAACTTTCAGGGAGGAGCTCCAGGTGAAGAAGCTGGGTGGTCTGGAACCCTTAGCCCTGGCGGCCCCTGGGTGGCCTTACCCACCAGCAACTCAGCTGCCAGTACCCAGGCCAAGGTTTGGAGTAGCCAAAGGCAGGGAAAGATGGCAGGCCATGGACCATGGTGAGGGGCCGGGTCTGCTCCCGGGTCCAGCGCTGCAGGGCCCATCCAGGAGCTGACGCGTCACACCTCACAGAGAGCCTGAAGCTCAGAGAGCGTGCTGGAGCCTCTGTCCTGGGAAGTGAAGTGTCCCAGCTGTGCTTGGTTCTGGAACCTCCAACCATCCAGAGCCCCTGTGTGCCTGTGTGTGTGTGTGTGTGTGTTCAAGTGTGTGCATCTGCACACTTGCATGGTGTGCATGTGTGCACACAGGTGAGCAGATCTGTGTGTGTGTAGGTGTCTGCTGATGTATCTGTGTGCACACACATGTGTCCCCTGCAGAACGTGGGTGGGTTGCATGACTGAGCACCCACCCATGGCGCATTCTGTTGGGGCCTCACAGTGGCCCCTCGAGGGTACCAGAGCTCCTGGAAGAAACCACAGGCCACAGGGCTCAGCAGGAGTCGGCCTGCCCCGCCCTTCTCCACCCAGCCAGGCGCCCTCCAGAGTCTTCAGGCTCCCTGAAAGGGGCAGCAAGTAAATCACCACATGTGACTCAAGTAAAATTATTTTAGAAATGACAGTAACTGTGGGCACATAGCCGGGAAGCGGTTGAAAATGTTAAAGGCTAGCGGGGGTGGGGAGGCTTCGAAGAGGGATGGCCTAGCCTGAGCAATGCCTGGGTTCTACCTCCAGCAGTGCAGGAAAGAGGAGGGGCGAAGAAGAGGGAGGGAGGAAGGGAGGGAAGGAAGAAAGGAAGGAAAGAGAGAGAAAGAAAGAAAGGAAGGAAGGAAAGAAGGAAGAAAGAAAGGAAGGAAGGAGAGAGGGAGGGAAGGAGGGAGGAAGGGAGGGAAGGAAACAAACCATCAACCAAGCCAACAGCCAAACCAGCCAGCACGCCCACCTGCTGCTCTGCCCTGCTGAGAGCCAGGACAAAGGGCTCCTTCATTCCTCTACTTGTTGCCGACAATGACGTGCATGCGACCCCAACTCCCCCATCCCAGAGCCCTGGGCTTGGGAAGTGGGGCAGAGCCGCTGAGGGAGCCCCACTTGGTCTTGGCACCCAGATCAGGAGGCCATGCCGGCACCCTCTTCTCCCCAGAGCACCCCCAGAGCTGCTGCCAGCCCGGCCTCAAATCAGCATAACCATGCATGGTACACACCTATGACCCCCCCCCCCCGCACACACACCCCCCACCGCTACATTACATGGGGGGTGTTGGCAGGGGGTCACAGTCCAAAGCTGACCTGGGAAAGAAACACACCTTCCTACCTGAGACACCCCTTCCTGCCTCAGACACCCCTGCCCCGCGCCCCACCATAACCAAGGGGGAGAGGGCTGGGGTCATAGCTGTGGTGGCTGAGGTCTAGGGTTCAGACCCAAGTCCTGTGAACCCTCCCTGCGTGAACCCCCTCACCCTCGGTGGGTGTGTGAGGACCCTGAGCCCTGGCTCAGATCCTGGCTGGGCCGGGCCGCCATGGCAGAGTGCCACCCACCACCCAGGCTCCGTGGCCCCCGGCGGAGCTGGCCTGCCTCTTCCCACCTGGAATCTTCCTTGGAAGGCGCCTCTCGGTGTGCAGGGCAGGGCAGGGCAGGGCAGGCAGGGGACACTCGCTTGCCTTTGGCTCCGGCGCCTCCTCTGTCCACACCTGGGCGAGATCTCAGGTGGGTCAGGTCAGCCAAGAATTTGGGGCTGAGTGCGCCGATCCGCGGGAAGAGGTCGCCCTCCCAGGGGGAGCCAGCGCAGCGGGATTCCTTCTCCGGTTTCTGCTGCTGCCCACTGTAATCCGATTCCTGCGCTCCTCGCTGAGGGAGCCCCCCCCTGCCGTCGAGCCGAGCAGCAGTCGGGGCGCCGGCCCGAGTGCCACATCACGGCGCCTCCACCGCCCGCGCCTGCCCACCATGCTGTCGCCACCGCTGCTGCTGGTTGCCCTGGGCCTGGCCTGCGCTGCGCGCCCCAGCTGCGACCCTCGCCGGGGCCCCGCCGGTAAGGACCCCCAGCTGCAGCCCTGCAGGAGACGCCCCCCCCATCCCCGAGATGGTTCTCCCAGTCGGTCTGCGGCGATCAGTGAGAACGGCCCTGTGGGTGCCCTCCATGTCTGCCCCAGGCCCCTGGCTGTCTAGGTGCAGGAAGGCTGGGGGGGGGACATGGGGGAGGGAGGAGGAAGGGCACCCACGGTGCTGAGGATCCCAAGCCCCACAGGTGGGCCGCAGCAGCAGGTGCCAGCATTTCAC
Source organism: Dipodomys ordii (assembly GCF_000151885.1). NCBI lineage: Eukaryota > Metazoa > Chordata > Mammalia > Rodentia > Heteromyidae > Dipodomys > Dipodomys ordii. Next base: position 2,620 of record NW_012282538.1, read on the forward strand.
GGGCCAGAGGCCATCTGAGGTCCCGAGCCTTCCAGGAACGGAATGGCACCCAGCCACGCAAACTCCCCACCCCTCCCTTCCAGCCAGGCCAGCTCACCGGAAGTAGGCCCTTGGGGGTGTGGGGCTGAGAGGGGGAAGGGCAGCAAGATCCTGGGGGCACCTGGGAGGGCTTGTGCCTGGGCTTGGTCCTGCCCTCCTGGGGTGGCATCTTCCTGCCCTGGGTGGCCTGAGATGATCCAGTCCTCACCCCAGGGTTGGCAGCAGCAGCAGCAGCAGC
>NW_012282539.1:0-1538 GCF_000151885.1 Dipodomys ordii
ACCACTGAGCCACCTTCCCAGCCCCCAATTAGTTCTTTGGGGGATGGAACTGGCATTTTGAACTCAGGGCCTTCTGTTTACTAGGCCTTGTGCTTGCTAGTAGGGAGGTGCTCTACTATGTTAGCCATGACCCCAGCCCTTTTTGCGTCTTGTTATTTTTCAAATAGGGTCCGAAGCTAACATATATAGCTGATGTCTTAGGGAATTAGGATTTGTTTTCTTGGACTTTCACTTAAGATAAGCTATGTATACTGAGAGATTTAAGAAACCTGGGTCTCTGAATGAGCATGAGCAACATACTCCAGCTATTACTTTGGGTTGTGAACTGAGTGAGACAGCAAAAACAGAAATAAAACTGACATTCAACAACCTAAATCATGATACTTATGGGTTAATTATAATTCATAAGTAAAAATTGATGAGTTCATACTAATATATATTTATAAATAGCAATACATTATAGATATATACTAGATATTAATGATACATACTAATACATAAATGTACTTATATATATGTAACAGAATCGATATGTAGGTAAGAAAAGAAAGCTCTTCCTTACAATAGACTTTCAGCCAATAAATACGAAGTGCTGGAACTTTGAAAATTACTATTTGGTGTCAGAGTGGCAACTCATGCCTATAATCCCAGCTACTTGCGTGGGGAGGGGAGCTGATAGTAGGGTCTCATGTAAGGCCTGCATGGGGAAAATGTAGTGAGAACCTGTCTCAAACAACAAGATGGGTGTAGTGGTACACACTTGTAATCCCAGATGTGTAGAAGATATGGTTAGAAGGATGAGAATCTGAGACCAGCTAAGGCAAAAAAGCAAAAAGTAACTAAAACAAAAAAGGGACAGTATGTGGTTCATTGTTTAGCATATTAAAGTCCCTGGCTTGAGTTCCCTGTACTGACAAAAAAAAATATTACTCTTTGTCAAATATTACAGTGAATAAGTAATTGTTTAAGGCAAGAATCACCAGCAGGCACCACAATTAGTATGAAGAGAAACAGGAATTTCATGGTATCTAATAAATATTACTACTAATGGAATTAACCTGCAAAATAAACTACTGATTACATAGTAATAGTACCTTTTTTTTTTTTTTCCATTGGGGGAGTTGGTTGTAGGGCTTGATCTCAGGGCCTGCGCACTGTGCCTGAGCTCTTTTGCTCCAGGCTTGTGCTCTACCACTTTGAGCCACTGATCTGCTTTCAGTTTTCTGGTGGTTAATTGGAGATAAAAGTCTCACAAGGACTTTTCTGCCCAGGCTGGCTTTGCACCGCAATCCTCAGATCTCAGCCTCCTGAGTAGCTAGGGTGACAGGTGTGAGCCACCTGTGACCAGCTATTGTAATAGTACTTTAGAGAAACCAGGCAGACAGAGTCTTAACTAAACGATCAGAGTTATCCTCATCAGTAATGAGACAAATAAGACAAGTGCTAGTAGTTCATGCCTGTAATTCCTAGCTAGCTACTCAGGAGGCTGAGAGCTGAGGATCCCAGTTTGAAGTTGGCCTGGGCAGGAAAGTCTGTGA
>NW_012282540.1:0-2296 GCF_000151885.1 Dipodomys ordii
CACAGCGCCACTTCCGGCTTTTTTTCTTTTTGCTTATGTGGTGCTGGGGAATCGAACCCAGGGCCTCATGCATGCAAGGCAAGCATTCTACCACTAAGCCACCTTCCCAGCCTGAAATTTTAAGGATTTTTAAAAACTGTATTTCTAATGGGTTTTATAACACACATATACACACCAATTCTCTGGCTGAGAGACAATAGATAAAATAATATATTGGAAAGTAATAATGTGCTATTAGTATTGGTGTGTGTGTGTATGTGTGTGTGTGCATGCACTTGCATGCCAAATCCTGGGCTTGAAGTCAGGGCCTGTGTACTGTCCTTGAGCTTTTTTACTCAAAGCTAGTACTCTACCACATGAGACACAGCTCTACTTTCGGCATTTCTGTGGTTAATTGGATACTAATAATTAATTAATAAGGTTAATAAGAGACTCATGGGCTTTCTTGTCTGAGCTGGCTTTGAATTGTGATCTTCAGATCTTAACCTCTTGAGTAGTTAGGATTACAGTCATGTGCCACTGGTGCCCAGTCTGTGATTTTTGTATTTCTGTTTTTTTTTCCCCAACTAGACTTAAAACAAATGAATTTTGAATGAACAAACTCTGAGCAGGCTGCAGTTCTTCTAGTGGCTCTAGATAATGTGAATCTTAGTGACTTGGGACGAGAACCAATAATAATAGTCATATCTACACTGTGCTTTGAAGTTATTAACAGGTCTGGGCCTATAGCATTAAATCTTTTGGGGATAACACTCTTATTTTATGGATATAGAAACTAAACTCAGACAAATGAATCACCCAAAATCTCATAGATATGGCAAGATCGACATTAACTCATGGATACGAACTAAAAAATTTCTTTTGACTACATTATACTACAGTTCTCTACTTTATACTAAGTTCTAATTTAAATGTATTCTTTATAGTTATACCTACAGTTCAAGACCAGAATATTCTGTATTATTTCAGTTAAAATTTCTTTCCCTTAAGGGAAATAAAGCAGGACAATTAAGGAAACAAAAAATTACTTGCTTATCTTTTTTAAATCATTAAGAAATGATTTTTCTGAAACAGTATAGCAACAAATTTGTCACTCATTACTTTTAGTCTATTACTATTCCTATCTACATCTATCTCTTTAAGATTTAAAAGGCATTAGGGTCAATATATTCTGTGGATATAGGACTATAAAGCCTTATTTCTCCTAACTTTTTGATCTTTCCTGAATATTAAAGGATGGGATATTTACAAAGGAACGATGCAAAGCAGTATAGAAATGTCAGGAGACCTGAACAGCCCTTGTATAAACCAGGGGTAAGAACTGAGGCTAATCTTAGAAAAGAATAGGAAGGACTTTGTATGTGACAATAAGGAATTGAGCCTATGGATGGATATCTGGATGTCCATCTTGATATTAATTCTGGTAGTCACATATGTATTTTATTTTATTTTTTTCACATATGTATTTTATAATAAACTCAGAGCATAAAAGGTTAGACTGAAGGGTGAGATTAAAAACCAAGAAACTATGGAAGTAATTTACAATGTTTGTGTGGCTCATCTCTAATATCATCTTAGTACACAGTTATGAATGATTTGCATATACAATATGAATAAATATGTAATATCCACGTATTTGAGTAAAGTCAATAATTAATGGAATACTTGTATGGTACTAGGAATGAAGAAATGGGGAAAGGAAGAAGGGAAGTGGCGCTGTGGCTCAAATGGCAGAGCGCTCACCTTAAGCTGAAGAGCTGAGGGATAGCGCCCAAGCCGAGAGTTCAAGCCCCATGACTGACAAAAAAAAAAAAGGAAGAAGGTGATTTATGATTAAAGTATATTGGATGTATGAATGGAAATGCCATTAAAAAAAAGAAGAAAAGGTGAAAAGTGCTAATATGAATCAATACCATTTAGTGATTGATTTGAGTTGATGAGAGGACAAGAAAGGAAGAGATCAAAGTTAGATCTAGGTTCCCTGTCTTGGGAAATGGGAAGCAGAAAAATAATGGTAACTGAAGTAAAATGGGTAAGAAGAACACTTCTGAGAAAAGGTCATAAGGTTTTGTACTGGACATATAATTCTAAAGATCTTGTAGATATTCAGATGTCTTAAGGCAGCTGGAAATATGATAATGGATCTAAGCAGTATATTCAGGGTGGAAAATAAAAATAGCCCTTATTAATATCACAGGCAGCCGGGCGCTGGTGGCTCACGCCTGTAATCCTAGCTACTCAGGAGGCTGAGATCTGAGGATCGCGGTTCAAAGCCAGCCCGGGCAGGAGAGACCCT
>NW_012282541.1:0-1545 GCF_000151885.1 Dipodomys ordii
GAGCTGAAGAGCTGAGGGACAGCGCCCAGGCCCAGAGTTCAAGCCCCACGACCGACAAAAAAAAAAAAAAAAAAAGAAATTCAGTGGCCTCTTCTAAATGTTAGTCTAGACATGATAAATGGCATAATGAGCCAAGCACCAGTGGCTTTTATGCCTGCAATCTTAGCTACTCAGGAGGCTGAGATCCGAGGATCACAGTTCAAATCCAGACCAGGCAGGAAGTCTATGAAACGCTCATTGCCAATTAACCACCAATAAAGCCAGAAGTGGAGCTGTGGCTCACATGACAGAATGTTAGCCTTGAGCAAAAAAGCTCAGGGATAGCACCTCACCCAGGCCCTGAGCAAAAAAGCTCAGGTATAGCACCTAGACCCTGATTCAAGCCCCAGGATGAGCACCAAAAGAAAGGGGATAGGGGAAGCCAGAATTCAAATGTAGACATTTTGGCTCCAGAGTCTCTGATTCATAATACCAGGCATGCTACCTTACTCCTGCCTGGCAGGTGGGCTTTGTGTAATATGGATACATGTGTATAGATGGGCACATGTGGGCCCAGAGGGTGTCAGCATCCCAAGGGAAGGGCAAGGAAGGCTGACCAGTCCCACACACCTTTTCCAGCTGTTCAATGCAAGGGGTGTGCACCACGATCTTGCAAGCTGCACACTTTCTCCTGGACACTGATTTCTGCTGCAGGACAAAGAGAGCAACCCTGAGGCACCAGACACTGCCTCAGAGAGAGCAATGAATTCTGCATCTGCCCCAGCACAAGTGCCCTCTGCACAGGAAGCAAGGCCCAGCACAGCCCACAGCAGGCATGCTCACCCTCAGGCAGAGCTGTGCACACCTCTGGGAAGGGCTGCAGCTGTAGTTGGCAGGGTTCTAGACTCTGCTCCACCACCAGGGGGCAGCAGGACTCACCAGCATCTTGGCTACACAGTACTGTTCCCCAACATAGCAGAAGTCCCCTGACACGTTGGTCTCGAACCAGATGTGCTCCCCATATGTTGCTGACTCCTAGAGCAGGGATGAGGCATGCTCAGCCCAGCCACCTTCCAACTTCCAAGACAACTGGGCTCTAGCTGTCCAGGTTTTTTTTTTTTTTTTTTCAGTGTCCCTACTCTTCAGGACCAAAGGTAGCCACTGCCAGGAAATCTGCCCTGACACCACAAGACCCCTGTCCCTCAACTATCCCAGTGGCCAGAGCCAGCAGTGTTCAGGAGCCGCCACCCCTCCCAGCACCCAGCTACTCACACTCCAGTCCACAATGCTCCGGATCTGTCGCTCAGAGTCTCCGCATGGGGCCCCCGGGGCGGGAGGAGGCAGTGCCAGGTGCTGGAGGCCTGACTTGGTGATGGCTTTCCTACAAAAAAAGGGACAGCTGAGGGCTGGGAAGATGGCTCAGTGGTAGAGTGCTTGCCTTGCATGCCTGAGGCCCTGGGTTCAATTCCTCAGCACCACATAAGTAAAAAGAAAAAAAGCCGGAAGTGGCACTGTGGCTCAAGTGGTAGAGCACTAGCCTTGAGCTGAAGAGCTGAGGGACAGCGC
>NW_012282542.1:0-1281 GCF_000151885.1 Dipodomys ordii
TCTGGCATGCAAGGCAAGCGCTCTACCACTGAGCCACCTTCCCAGCCCCCCGTGAGACTCTTCAATAAACCACTAGAAAACCAGAAGTGGCGCTGTGGCTCAAGTGGTAGAGTGCTCTCCTTGAGCTGAAGAGTGCAAGGTCAGCACCCAAGTCCAGAGTTCAAGCCCCACGACCAACCGGAAAAAAAAAAAAGCAGAGACCCTGCCGGCCCTATCTGAAAAATAACTACAGCTAGCTCATGCCTCGTGTAAGGCTCTGAGTCAACTCTAGTACCCCCAAAAAGTGAAAAAGAAGAAAATATAAGTTAGAACCAAGAGCGCTCATTTGGCCATCAGTAATTGGGTGTGCCCGGGCGCGCCTGTGGGCTCTGCACCCCACGATTCCCCCGGTGTCCTGTATTTCTCCCGGGGTGTGGCAACCCTAAGCGACGGGTCCGTGGATGGGGATTGTGCTGTCCTCAGGCTGTTCACTGGTTTCCTCCTGTTTTTCAGTGGATGAGTACATCGCCATCGCCAAAGAGAAGCACGGTTACAACATGGAGCAGGTATTGGCATGTTCTCTGTTGTTCAATGGGGCCACATGGTTTCCTCTGTTCATTGAGCACCATGTCTCTTCATGAGCTTTTGTTGGTGTTATCGACCTTGGTTGTCTTTCTCCTTGCTGGGGTGTCTGTTGAGTGGATCTTGGCTTTGGAAGGCAGACGTTCTTTCTGCAGATCTCCAACCGCCCGGGCAGTGGCCCTGTGCGGGCAGTGAGGCGTGGGTCTGCAGCACGAAGCTTTTCTCCAGTATGTGATTTGTGGATCATTCTTTGGGTTGTGGGATTTTTTTTTCTGATTTTGTATCATACTCTTTTTTTTTTTTCATCTATCTGAGAAGGGGCCTTGCTGTGTGGTCCAGGCCGGCCAGAGCTCACTGAGCTGGCCTCAAACATGAGGTCCTCCTGCCTAAGCCTCCTGAAAGTGCTGGGGTTGCAAGCATCCATCACCATGCCTGTTGAGTAATGTTTTAATATTCAATTTGAATCAATAGCAAGCCATAAAACAACAGTTACTCAAAAGAGAAGATGGGTCAGAAAAAACATTAATTTTTATGGCCTAAAATGCTTAAATATTAACCTGATGGTTAAATATTTCTATTCTATTTACTCTCTCTCTCCCCCCCCCTCTGTCGTCGGTCGTGAGTCTTGAACTCTGGGCCTAGACACTGTCCTTGCGCTCTTCAGCTCAAGGCGAAGCACTCTACCACTTGAGCCACAACACCACTTCCAGTTTTCTGAAT
>NW_012282543.1:0-1104 GCF_000151885.1 Dipodomys ordii
GCCTGGGCAGGAAAGTCTGGGAGTCTCTTATCTCCACTAAAACACCAGAAAACTGGAAGTGGCTTGTGGCTCAAGTGGTAGAGCACTAGCCTTGAGCTGAAGAGCTGAGGGACAGTGCCCAGGCCCAGAGTTCAGGCCCCACGACCGAAAAAAAAAAAACATAATAAAAAAAAAATTTCAGCCTCCTTAGTAGTTAGGATTACAGGTGTGAGCCACTGGTGCCTGGCTTGAAAATAATATTTTTTATTTTTGTCAGTCGTGGGGCCTGAACTCAGGGCTTGGGCAGTGCCCCTCAGCCCTTCAGCTCAAGGCTAGTGCTCTACCACTTGAGCCTCAGCACCACTTCTGGCCTTTTCTGCTTATGTAGTGCTGAGGAATCGAACCCAGGGGCTCATATATGTAAGGCAAGCACTCTAGCACTGAGCCATTTTCCTAGCCCCAAAAGAATATTTCTTTTTTTTTTTTTTTTTTTGTCGGTCATGGGGCTTGAACTCTGGGCCTGGGTGCTGTCCCTCAGCTCTTCAGCTCAAGGCGAGCGCTCTGCCACTTGAGCTACAGCGCCACTTCCGGCTTTTTCTGTTTATGTGGTGGTGAGGAATCGAACCCAGGGCCTTAGGCATGCAAGGCAAGCGCTCTACCACTGAGCCACCTTCCCAGCCCCCAGATAGTATACTTTTTAATATGTGGATTTGCATATACTTGGACTGTGATATCCATGGGGTTTCCTAGAACCCACCTCAATGGATACCAAGGGACTCCCTAGAGGCTCTGGCAATTGTGTAAGAAAGCTTTTTGGCATTGCAGATTGAGCTTTAATCACTGCCCTCTACTGCCTCCACATGGCTAATGACGATAATGTACCCATGAACTTGCCTTGAGACTAAAGGCTTGGGAAGTGCAAGTAAGAGCCCTTAGTTCTTCGTGGGAGGGGAAGCTTAACTGTGTCTTTTACTTTTAATGACTTTTAGAGCCAGTTAAGCCGTGCTGCAATTAATATCAAAAGCAAATTTATTGATTGTGTTTACATTGAGTATGTGATCAGTGACACTAAGCTGATTGTTGTTGCATTGAAGACTGTATTTTGTATAAAGCCTTTTTTTTTTT
>NW_012282544.1:0-1753 GCF_000151885.1 Dipodomys ordii
TCCCTCCCTCCCTCCCTCCCTCCCTCCCTCCTTCTTTCCTTCCTTCCTTCCTATATTTAATAATACACATCAAATGGCAGGACCCATGTGAGGTTTGGAATTTGAAAATTATTATATTGGCTCTGACCTGAAGGGATTTGTGTCTGGCAGGGGAGGGAATGTAGATAACACCAGCCCACGTGTTCTGCTCCACCCCTGGGTAAACTGATGATCCTGAGGGAGGAGGCTGTAACCCGGTGGAGCTGTGCAGCAGAACCCCGAGCTTCAGAGCTAAGGAATGTTTCCTAGATGTAACTCTTTCCAGGTAAAGTTCCTTGCTGACAGAAGTAGGTTTGCCCTGACAGTCCACAGTGCTGAGGGAAGGGAGGGAATCCGCCCATCAGGACCCCCATGTGGAGGTGGAAACTGCATTTTGGCTTAAAGGAACCTCAAGAACCCCATTTCGCTAGAAAGAAGACTAAATGGGAAGCAAGACGTGAGACCAGAGCAAGAAGGGTCATTCCCGGGAGAGAATGACCCTGGGGGACATGCCCCTCACCTGCGCTGTACGCAGCACCTCTGAGGGAAGGGATTCGCAGGCGATGGTGAAGCAGACTAGAGCCCAGAGACCATATAAAGCACCCGGAGAGTCCAGGCTGGCGTGGGTAGGACAGGCCCAGAGAGAACCAGGAAGGAGATGTGGCAATACTCCTGGATGCAGGAGTGGCTGGAAGCCTCTATCATTTCCCCTGAAGGATATCATCGCAAACCCCGCCTCGTGGGCAGTTCTGAGCGTAGTCCTGTGCCACCTCTTACTGATACTGCTCTAGACACACAAAGGCCACACTGTCAGGGATTCACAGCAACTGGCTTGTAATTGTGACTCCAGGAAAGGGTCCTCTGCCTCCCTCCCCCCTGGTTTTCTGTCTCTGCCTCTGTCTCTCTTTTTCTGTCTCACTTTTTGTCTTTGTGTCTTTCTGAAATCGCATTGATTCCCTTGGATATGTCATTTATATTCAAAGTTGAAGTTGCAATTCCTCTAAACCAACTAGAGAGACCCAATTTGGGGACTAATTTCAGAAAATCATTAGCTTTCTTTTTCTCTTTTCTTTATGTCCATTCTATGGAACTTTCTATTCATGCTGTCATTCTCTAGAAGCCTAGCAATGGTGACTCTTGACTCTGCACATTTGAGAAATATCACAGGAGTAAATGTTTTTTTTTTCTTTTTTGGGGGTCCGGTTGTGGGGCCTGAACTCTGGGCCTGGGCACTGTCCCTCAGCTCTTCAGCTCAAGGCTAGCGCTCTACCACTTGAGCCACAGCGCCACTTCCGGCTTTTTTCTTTTTGCTTATGTGGTGCTGAGGAATCAAACCCAGGGCCTCAGGCATGCAAGGCAAGTGCTCTACCACTGAGCCACCTTCCCAGCCCTCTAATTGGTCATTCTAAGGCAGTCTTCGAGAGGTGATTAAGTCAGAAGGTTGGAAACCTCATGAAAAAGATTTAAATGCCTTAAGGTTTGATTTAGAGACAGGAGGGAAAAACAAAGAGAGCAAGGGTAGGGATAACATCATCCCAAAAGAAACATACTCCTTACCTGACTTATGTAATTGTACGTAAGTCTGTATAACACCTTCATAATAACAATAAAAAATTTTATTTTTTTTGTTTGTTTGTTTGTTTTTGGTCCGGTCGTGGGGCCTGAACTCTGGGCCTGGGCACTGTCCCTCAGCTCTTCAGCTCAAGGCTAGCGCTCTACCACTTGAGCCACAGCG
>NW_012282545.1:0-4821 GCF_000151885.1 Dipodomys ordii
CTGTGGCCAACGACTCCACAATCCCAAGTGCCAAATTAGAAATCCCCAGGTTAGAAGCTCACAACCCCTCCAGAAATATTTATCTGGATGTTTACTTAATATCGAACAGCAGGTGAAATTTATTTATTAATATGCCTGCAGGTTTCTTTCTAATCCTACTTCTCAAAGATACACACACACACACACACACACACACACACACACACACACACACACACACACAGCCAAGAGGGGTAGATTGCCCAGAAACAATTTTTATCTAAGTTGAAATAAAAAAAATATATATACATATGATAAACAAGTCAATAAAAGATGATTTTTAATGGGAGAGTTGGTCTTCTGATCTTGGACATTTGCACACTCTTCTCTCCCTACCCCCCCACCAAAATAAACTATTGGATAGAAGTCCAGGCTCTACTTCTATGAGGTCATCTGAGCCAGACACCAAATGAGCACGCTGAAATTACAGATTTTGCCCACGGGCTTCAATGCTTCTCGCCTGTCCATGGACGGTTCGTTCGACATTCGCGTTTCCCTGACACCATTTACGTCGATTGGGATCTCGCGATCCTTGAATAGGTAACACAGAGCAAAATGGCCCCGTGGGAATCCAATCAATAGTTGTCTATTTGTGTACGTTCGGAGAATTTGAACCGAATTATGACAACTTAAACTGGTGACCTGGTTTGTGAGGGTCATAAATATTCCAGAGAAAGAATACATACACATATATACATATATATGTATATATACACACATACATATATATGCCTGTCTGTCTGTCTGTCTGTCTGTATATATGTATGTATGTGTATAGTCAATCATGGGGCTTGAACTCAGGGCCTGGGCGCTGTCCATGAGTCTCTTTGTGCTCAAGGCTGGCGCTCTACCACTTGAGCCACAGCACCCCTTCCGTTTTGTTTTTGTTTTTGAGGGGTTCATTGGAGATAAGAGCCTCACAGGGACTTTTCTGTCAGGGCTGGCTTCGAAAGGTGTTTGGGAGTTGTTTATGTATTCATTTTCCCTTCAGACTTCTAGGAGATCTGAAATTGATGATGGTATTAACTATAAGACACCCAGAAGAAGACAAATAAAAGGAGCAGGGCACTTTGGAGCTCTTGAGAAGTTTCCGGTGATCACAGTAAAGAAAAGATCTGGGGGTGGTGTGATAGCTTTTCCTTTGAGTGGAGATGAGTGCGGGGTGGGGGGGGAGAAAGACAGACTTCCTGAGAAAATGGAGAAGGAGAGAGGGAATGGGAAGGTAAGGGTTGAACTCAGAGACTCATCACCCGCCTGAACTCGAATCAAGAAGTTGAACCAGGCGAGAACTCTGAATAACTGGTCCATCACAGGAGGGAATAAACAAATACATGGATAAAACACCTGTTCCACGCCCCCCTGTCCCCCGAACCCCAGGGAGCTGAGGATGGAATTACAGTTAAGGTTGTGAAGGAAGAGAGTTTTGTAGGATTTGCCCATCCGAATAGGGTGGGTGGCTGGCTTAAGTTTTTTTTTGGAGACGTGTGTCTGTCTCCTTACACCAGCGCGTGGAAGACTCGTGTGACTCGTCTCACAAGCAAAGCGGGTGGCCACAGCAAACAGAGACTGGAGGAAGTTCTTCCATGATCTGCCCTGGATTTGATCCGCTCCTCAGACTCCAAGAACAAGGGGAGTTTTCTAGGTGGAGGTTGTTTACAAACCTGTGGAAGAACACACATGCACACACACACACACACACACACACACACACACTCATATGTTATAAGATGTTATAAAAAGTTAAGCATCTCAGCCGGGCACTGGTGGCTCACCCCTGTCAATCCCTGCAACTCAGGAGGCTGAGATCGGAGGATCGTGGTTCAAAGCCAGCCCCGGCAGGAAAGTCTGTGAGACTTGGATCTCCAGTGAACCACCAGAAAACCGGAAGTGGAGCTGTGGCTCAAGTGGTAGAGCATCAGCCTTGAGTAAAAGAGCTCAGGGACAGCGCCCAGGCCCTGAGTTCAAGGCCCAGGACTAGGCAAAATTAAAGTTACTCTCTCTTTGTCTCTCTTTCTCTTTTTCTGTGTCAGGGCCTGGGCTCTGTCCTTGAGCTTTATTACTCAAGGCTGGTGCTCTACCACTTGAGCCACAGCTCTACTTCTGGCTTTTTGGTGGTACATGGTACATAATTGCCATTTTTTTCGGGGGCGTCTTGTTCAAAACCAGACGCGTCCTTACCCAGAGTGCAGAACTCATATTCCTTCACCAGACATGGTGTCCTGAGCTCCTGCTCCTACAGCGGCTGACACCCAGCTAGAGAAGTCCTGTGGTTGTGTTTCCTGAGAAATTTCCATATTGGGCCTTGTAAGTTCACGATTTATCTCACTCTCCTTCGCTTGTCTTCAAAGAGCTCAAAGATGGCTCCTTGGGAGAGAAGCTTTAAAAAAAGACTATTATTTTGTACCTTTCTTAACTGTTTCTTAAAATTATAATGGCGGAAAAACGTTATTTGATCTGTAGCAATTTCTTCCAATCCTGACTGGTCGGTCGGTCTGTCTGTCTGTCTGCCCACCCGCCTGCCCACCTGCCTGCCTACCCACCCATCTGTCTGTTCGTCTATCTATCTATCTATCTATCTATCTATCTATCTATCTATCTATCTATCTATCTATCTATCTACCATTTTCTCTTCCATCTACATGTCCATCCGTCTGTCTACCTGGCCATCCATCCATCTGTCCATACATCCATCCATTCATCCATCCATCCATCCATCCATCCATTTTCCATCTACCCGTCTGTCCATTTACCTATCTGTCTGTCTGTATCCTTCTGTCTCTTTCTCTGTCTCTATCTTTCTCTCTGGCTCTCTGCCTCTTTTTCTCTGTGTCTGTCTGTCTGTCTGTCTGTCTGTGTGTCTCTCTCTCTCTTTGCCACTCCCCTCTCCTTTCTCCCCCTGTTTCTCCCCACTATTTTCCCCCAAGTGTTTAGGCCATCCAGAATTTTTATTCCTTACACTAATGTAGTTAGTTCCAGGAGCCAATCAGTCTTCAGGTTTAGCTTGAATTCACCATGTGCCAAGTCAAGAGCATAAGATTTGAGTGCACCCTCCCCCCCCCCCCCGTCTTCCTTCCCTCCTCTTCTTTCCTGTCTCTGATTTTCCCAGCGTGTCTGCTTAGGCAGTGTGGACGAAAGCCTTCGGAAGACAGAGCATTTGGTTCACCATCTAATAATAATGTGGTGTTTTATAAACATTAGTGAGGCTGATTTTGCACTGGTCAGCAGAGGTAAAAAAAAAAATAAAGATAGGTGCTTTGGGAAAACAAATAAAAACGGAATTGGATCTGTCTGGATAAATTGCACAAATTGTAAATATCTCCTGCGTGTCAGGCCGCACACACTGGGGTAGAAAAATCAAGCTGACAATTACGCGTTAGAGGCGTACAAGTGAGGAATATCACTGGGCCCAGGAAAAAAAAAATGTTCTTTCTGGCCTTTTTTTTTTTTTTTTTGTGGATGAAGTGTAGCTCTGTAGTTATTTATGAAGCCAAGTGTCCATTTCATCTTCTTCCCCGGTCAATTGGTTCTTCAGATATTCTTGTTATACGACCAACTTAGGTGGTCATTTGAACCGTGATTCAATCCCATTCTCGCTCGAGTGTGCAAAGCCGCGCGTGACACCCGTGGACGCATCCTTTTAGAATAACCGTTCACAAGTACTACAGTTATCACATGAAAGGCTAGCATTGTCTTCTTTCATTTTATGCTCATGAAAACCACATTGGAAATGAAAGAATCCAGTCTTGGAGAATGTTCAAGACACCCTGGAGTGGAACAGGTGTAGATTTCACCCCCCAAACCCTGACAATAAGCTTCCTTTCGTGGAGATTCCCCGTCTGGGGAAGTCACAGGCAACGTTAAATGAATTATTTCTAGCTCCAGCAGGGTTAAAAAAGAAGAAGAAGAAGAAAGCTTTGGTTAGATTACGCGCTATACATTTCTGTTTGATTTTAGAGATCAGAGCTGCACTCTGTATGCCAGCTTCGGTCTGAACAGTGTTTGGTTTGCTGCAAAAACTGACACGTCTTTGAAATTTCACAGACACTTTGTAATGCAAAAGCAATTTTGTGTGTGTGAGGTCGGTCCTGGGATTTGAACTCAGGGCCTGGGCGCTGTCCCTTAGCTGCTTCTGCTCAAGGCTGGCGCTCTACCGCGTGAGCCACAGAGCTACTTCCAGTTTTCTGATGGTTCATGGGAGATCAGAGTCTCAGGGACTTTCCTGCCCAGGCTGGTGATCCTCAGATCTCAGCCACCTGAGTAGCTGGGATGACAGGCATGAGCCACGGGTCTCAAACAACTCAAGTACAGATATGCCGTGATAGAATTGATCATTCACGGACATTGTTTTGACTTGAATTAAGGGGATAATCACTTCAGAGAAATTTTGTCCACCTCATCCAATAGAACAAAGTGTCTAAATTGTTTTGATAAATGATCACTCAGCACAAACATAATAGCTTAATACCGGATCCACTGTTGGCTGAGTCCCGACAGATCAGGATGCTCAAAGTCAATTGAGTGCTGAATCACTTTCTTAATGTATGTGCCAGTCCTGGGGTTTGAACTCAGGGCCTGGGTGCTGTCCCTGAGCTCTTGTGCTCAAGGCCACTTGAGCCACAATTCCAGAAAACTGGAAAATTGGAGCTGTGGCTCAAAGTGGTAGAGCACTAGCCTTGAACAAAAGAGCTCAGGGGCAGTGCCCAGGCGCTGAGTTCAAACCCCAGGACTGTCTCACACACACACACACACACACACACACACACACACACACACACACACACA
>NW_012282546.1:0-3022 GCF_000151885.1 Dipodomys ordii
CACACACACACACACACACACACACACACACACACACACACACACACACACACCTGTTCCTGGGTATCTCAGCACTGTTCTAAGACGGAGAGAGAGACAGGTCAGAGGCAGAGGTAACTTAGCGAGGCACTGTGTTGTGGTATGCAAGATAGATAGCGAACAGCCTTTCCCCTGGGTGTGCATGTCCAGTAATATGAACTAGTGTACATGACTACCTGCATTTCTAACGAGCGCCTATTCATTAATGCCTCCTCCTGCAAGAGAAGATTTAGAGTGCTACCCAGGACCCAGATCTTCCAGACTCTAGCCTCCCCGCTTCAACCAGGGAAAGATGTTGTTTATAATCTTTCTTTGGATGCCAGGGACATGATATGCAGTCAGAAAAGAAAGTAGCACCAGATGTAAAGTTCTATAAAATGCCAGCTGATTCTTCCGCTACACCCTGAGGATTTACACATCCTTCCACAGCCCTCAGGACTGGGGTTAACGAGAATTCCTCTATCGCTGGGGAAGGACTAGCGAATCAGAGCAGAGAACTCAGACCACAGGGAAGGAGCTCTTCAGTTTCAGAAAATGAGCAATGTGGAGGAGATGAACATTGGTATCACAAAGGTGTTGGACTGGATTGTCAGATAATAAAGCAATTTGAGAGCATCAGCTTTGGACTGCTCTCTGTACATCTTTCAGTTTTTTTTTTAAATTGTGTTTTCTTCTGGCCCTTGAACTCAGGGCCTGGGCACTGTCCCTGAGCTTGTTTTTATTCAAGGCTGGAACTATACCACTTGAGCCCATAGTTCCACTTCTGAGTTTTTGCTGGCTAATTGGAGATAAGAATCTCACAAACTTTCCTACCAGGCTTGCTTCAAACCTAGATCCTCAGATCTCAGCATTCAGAGTTAGTTAGGGATTATAAGCATGAGCCGCCAGTGCCCAGCTTGAGATAAAGTTTTACTTCCTTCTTGAGAGTACATGTTTTCATCTCCTAAGATACTAGAATGTTTATCATTTGGGGACACTTCAGGCTTCTCTCATTATTTTGAAAACATAATAAACTGTTTCAGGCTGTAATTCTCCTATTGTGCGGTTAGGAGAAGCTTCATAAGGTAGTAAGGTTAGGACTACTCCTCTCCCACTGTGTTTTGAAACTTATTCTGCATCTTTTTCTCAAACTCTACTAACCTCGGTCCTACTTTCTTATCCCCATGTGAGCAGCCTTTTTTAGCTTTCACATATGAGTGAGAATATGCAGCTTTTATCTTTTGGTGTCTGTCTTATTTCACTTATTATTCTCCTGTTCCATTTATGATGACATCAGTAACAGGTATTTCATCATTTTAGTGGCTGTCTAGTATTCCATTGTGTAAATCATCACTTTTTCTTTATCCGTTCATACTTGATGGACTCTTAGATTGTTTCCATTTCTTTGCTATTGTGAATGGGCCTGCAACACACATGAGCATGCAAGTACTTCAGTGATATAATGATTGAATTTCCTTTCGATATAAATAGTCCCACTTAGGTGGGACTGCTGACTCTTAGGTTAGTTCTGTTTTCAGAGTACTAGGGGCACTTCCTTCCATATTAGTGTGTGTGTGTGTGTGTGTGTGTGTGGTGCACACGTGTGCTAGTATCAACTTGAATCAGAGCGTTGAGTTCTTTTTTTCCATTTATGGTTGGCACTCTACCCTTTAAATCACACCTCCAGTTCTAGCTCTTTGCTAGTTATTAGAAGTAAGAGTCTCTCAGATTTGCCTAGCCCACTGGCTTTGAACTTTGATTTTCAGATCTCAGTCTCCCTAGAAGCTAGGATTATAGATGTAACCCAGTAATGACTATACTAATTTACATCTCATAAACAGCCTTATTCCATATTCTTCCCAACATTAATTTTTTAATAAGGGTTTTGCTATGTGGCTCAAGCTACCTTTGGAATTTGCAATCCCCCTTCAGCCTTCTGAGTGTTGGGATTGCAGGCATGCACTGCTATATCCTGCTCTTTTACCTTTTGTCTTATTGATAATAGCCATGGTAACTAGAGTGAGGTCTCCATGGACTTTTGATTTACATTTCTTTGATAGTGATATTGAGCAGTTTTCACATCTTATGTCTATTCATTTGCCCTTTTAAAAATTGGATAATAATTATTTTACTGCTGAGTTCTGTACATGTTCTGGATAGTAATCTCTTTTTAGATCATGTTATTAAGTTAATAATGCATTTGTAAATATTTTCTCCAATCTGTAGGTTGTACCCTTAATCTTTTGATTATTTCTTTGACTGCACAGAAGCTTCTTGGTTTATTATAATTCCATCTGTCTAGTTTTGCCTGTGTTTTTGATATCTGATAATTTTTTTTTTACTATTCCAATGTCATGAACTGTTTTCCTTATATTTGCTTGTAGTAGTATTGTAGATTTGGGTCTTATGCATAGGGTGTTGATTTATTTTGAATTCATTTTTTATATGATAAGATGATGAGAGGCAGAGATATTAGAGTGTCCTTCTGTAAATAAATATGATTGGATATGAAAATGATTGAAGAGAATTTTATGTTCTCCATTGTACACTTTCTGGGCACATTTGTAAAAAAAAATCTGTGGTTGTAATGAGTGGCTTTTCTATTCTGTTCCATTGATTTATGTGACTTTCTGTTTTTTGTGTCAGTACCTTGCTACTCTGATGATAATAGCTTTGTAGTATGCTTTAAGGCCAAGGATAATTCCAAGTTTTTGAGATACATTGCCATTATAAAGATATATTCTTCCAACTCATGACATGGGTTGGTCCTCAAGGTATTAGTTTAGTCCTATCAATAATGTTTTACAGTTTTCAGTGTACATATTTTGAATTTTTTGTTAAATTCATTTATGGGTATTGTATTTATAGATGCTATTAAAGGCAAAAATATTTTTGAGAGTTTTTTTTATTATGAAAATACTGTACAGAGGGGTTACAATTACATGAGCAAGGTAATGAGTACATTTCTTATCAAGCATTGTTGCCTCCTCCTTTGTTTCCCCTT
>NW_012282547.1:0-3085 GCF_000151885.1 Dipodomys ordii
TTTTTTTTGGGGGGGGGTCTGGTCATGGGGCCTGAACTCTGGGCCTGGGCGCTGTCCCTCAGCTCTTCAGCTCAAGGCTAGCGCTGTACCACTTGAGCCACAGCGCCACTTCCGGCTTTTTTCTTTTTGCTTATGTGGTGCTGCTGAGGAATATAACCCAGGGCTTCATGCATGCAAGGCAAGCGCTCTACCACTGAGCCACCTTCCCAGCCCTTCTGACTTTTTCTGAGTAGTTTGTTGGAGATGAATCTCTTGGACCTTTACTGCTTGAGCTGGCTTTGAACCTTGAACCTCAGGTGTCAGCCTCCTGAACAGGATGAGTTACTACATGCATGAGCCTGTAATCTTCAAATGCTTAAAATAAATAAGCACCTGTATTGGAATAAACTTTGGGGTGTGTTTGTGTCTGTGCTGGTCCTGGGGCTTGAACTCAGGTCTGGATGCTCTTCTGAGCTTCTTTGTGCAAGGGCTAGTACTCATCCATTTGAGCTATAGCTCTACTTCTTGGCTTTTGGGTTGTTAATTGGAAATAAGAGTCTTACAGACTTTACTGCCCACTCTGGCTTTGAACCACAGTTCTCAGATCTTAGCCTCTTGAGTAGCTAGAATTAGGCCTTAGCCACTGACGCCCAGCAAAAGAATCTTTCTTAATCAGTTACTTTTTTCCACTAATAGTAAAATATACACTTGCTAGATAATAAAGAACTATCGCGATAAAAAAACATTAGTAGAGCTTCAAAATGAGAAAGTATAAATGTTCAATGATTAAACTTTTCTACTGCTGTTCACATCATGATTTGTTGTGATTAATGTATGTGGATGAGGACATTATAGGAAAAGGAAATCGTGAGATTTAATTATATAATGTAATTTTAGTGATTTGCCTGTCAATGTTTTTCTGTTCCAGGAATAAAATTGAAAAGTATTTTCTTAGAAAGCATCATTAGTCAAATATATTTGATCAAGAATTTGAAGATGTATATAATAAGGTAAGAGCTTTATTCGATCAATGGAAAGTTGATATTTACTAGAGAATAAGATGATTAATAGATTAGATTTTAGAAATGCAATTGGCAAAGGTCAAAAAGTCCTCTTTCCTTAAAAATAATGATACAATCTTTTTTTTTTTTTTTTTTTGCCAGTTGTGGGGCCTGAACTCGGCCTGGGTGCTGTCCCTCAGCTCTTCAGCTCAAGGCAAGCACTCTACCACTTGAGCCAGAGTGCCACTTCTGGATTTTCTGCTTATGTGGTGCTAAGGAATCGAACCCAGGGGCTCATGCATGCAAGGCAAGCACTCTACCACAGAGCCACTTTCCCAGCCCCATGATACAATCTTTTTAGTCCCTGAAATTGGTAAAAATCATGACTCCTAAATATACCAGGGAATAATAGTCCTATCAACTGGGAACAAATTAATAGGAAGGAACAATATTGGAAAGAAGAGGAAGCTGGGAATCAGAATACCAGTTCTATCACTGATCAGGCATGTTTGAGACATTTTTCAAATTTGATTATTTATATATATGTGTGTATATATATATATATATATCTAATAACCTTTGTAAGGTGGTTGTGTATGTATGATTTATTATGATAGTACTAGGGCTTGAACTCAGGGCCTTATGCCTTCTCTTAGCATTTTGGCTTAAGGCTGGTAGTCTGCTTGAGCCACACCTCCACTTCCAGCTGCTTGCTGGTAATTGGAGTTAAGAGTCTTGAATTTGTCTGCTCAGCCTGGCTGTGAACCTTGATTCTTAAATCCTAGGTTCCTGAGTAGCTAGGCTCCCTACCTATATTATAGTTTTGTATTTTTTTATTCCTTAAATTTATACAAACCTAAAAGTTGATTTTAAAGCCCTTATGCAAAGATTTATGAAACATTAAAAAAAAAACAATAAAGGGGCTGGGAAGGTGGCTCAGTGGTAGAGTGCTGTCTTGCCCTGGGTTCAATTCCTCAGCACCACATAAGCAAAAAGAAAAAAGCCGGAAGATGCGCTGTGGCTCAAGTGGTAGAGTGCTAGCCTTGAGCTGAAGAGCTGAGGGACAGCGCCCAGGCCCAGAGTTCAGGCCCCATGACCGGACCCCCCAAAAAAAACAAAAAACAACAAAACACTGAATGGCAGTCTCTGTCTAGCTAAACACACTATTAAGTGGCAAATGGCATTGCTACTACTATTTGTGCTTTGTGATGGTTGTAATTCAGTGGTTTGTTGGTTTTTTCTTTGTTTGTTTTTGTAGATCCTGGGCTTGAACTCTGGGCCCAGGTGTTGTCCCTGAGCTCTTCAGTTCAAGGCTAGCTAGCACTCTACCACTTGAGCCATAGTGCCACTTTCAGTTTTCTGGTCATTAATTGAAGATAATAGTCTCATGGACTTTGCTTCCCCGGGCTGGCTTTGAACCACGATCCTCAGATCTCAGCCTCCTCAGTAGATAGGATTACAGGTGTGAGTCACCAGCACCTGGCTGTAATTAAGTTTTAAATAAAAAAAAAATCTGAGAAAACTTCATTTTTATTTGATCTAGGATTAGATTTGTTTAGTAGTAGTCATTAAAATACTTTTAAATAATTTAAAGTAATTAATATTTGTTTGCTTTTTTTGGTACAGGTAGTCCTGGAGTTGCAATTTTCCAACGTGTGATTTTTGAGGACCACATGTAAACCTAGTCCTCGAACAACATGGTTAAAACTTCAGTGTTAGCTGAAACTAGTTTGTTGTTATTTCATTAGTTTACAGATCATCATTAGTTTTATTGCCCTCTTGCTCAGATTAATCTCATGACAATTTATAAAAATGAGAAATTAAGAAAACGAGCAACAAACTTAACAGGACAGCAAAGAAATAAAAATGATACTGCAAGTAACATTGGATAATGACTACAAGCAAAACTAGGCTTGTATGAAGCTATAGTTATGAACCATATGGAAAAAAGTCTGATGCTTTTTTAAAAAAATAAAATTGCTTCAACATCTTTTTCCTTTTGTTTTGTTTTTTTGGGTCCGGTCATGGGGCCTGAACTCTGGGCCTGGGTCCTGTTCCTCAGCTCTTCAGCTCAAGGCTAGCACTCTACCACTTGAGCCACAGCG
>NW_012282548.1:0-1446 GCF_000151885.1 Dipodomys ordii
CCCCCCCCCCCCCCAAAAAAAATATGGCTTCAGATGAGAATTTACAATTCCCTTCTGAATTTATTTTCTTGAAAGAAAAAAAAAATAAGCCTAGCTTAACTGCTTTTGGTGCCATATTGAAAGAAACATCACACTTCCTATTTCAAGACTTACTGATAGCTTACTGTAGCAGCTCAACTATTTGAATTTTGTTGGTGTGTAAAAGGGTTCAAGCCAGCCTGAGCTACATAGTAAGTTTCAGATGACGCTAAGATACAGAGAAAGGCCCTATCTCTAAAAAAGTAAAGAAAGAACACATTAAAAAACAAACAAACAAACAAAAAAACAACTGCTGAGTGCTGGTGGCTCTTAACTACTAAGGAGGCTCAGATCTAAGGATCGCAGTTCAAAGCCAGCCCGGGAAGGAAAGTCCCTGAGACTCTTACCTCCAGTTAACAGCAGAAAACCAGAAGTGGTGTTGTAGGCCAAGTACTCGCCTTGAGCTGAAGTGCTCAGGGACAGTGCCCAGGCCCAGAGATAGCCATTTACAATTTCTTTATGAATAAAGTGAAAGCAAGATGCTGGTTTCTTATGCCTATAATCCTGGCTGCTCAGGAAGTTGAGATCTGAGGATCACAGTTCAAAGCCAGTCCAGGCAGAAAACTCCATTAGACTCATCTCTAACCAGAGAAACAAAAAGCCTGAAGTGGAGCCATATATGGCTCAAGTAGTAGAGCACTAGTTTTGAACAAAAAACCTCAGGGAAGCAGGGCACCAGTGGTTCATACCTATAATCCTAGCTACTCAGAAATCTGACCTCTGAGGATTAAGGTTCCAAGTCAGCCAGAGCAGCAAAGAGTCTGTGAGACTCTTATCTCTACTGAACTACCAAAAAAGCCAGAAGTACAGCTGGCTCAAGTGGTAGAGTGATAGCTTTGAACAAAATAAACTCAGAGACAGCGCTTAGGCCATGAGTTCAAGTACCAGGATTGGCACAAAAAAAAGAAAATTTTGGTAGAAAACTTGAGATTTTTGCATAAATTCATCATTCTAAGAAAATAAGAGTCAATGTCTTATTTCCAGGCAGAGTCATAATTCAAAGTCACATAGTAACATGAGAATTACTTAAAACTATATGAAGTCAGGGCTGGGAATGTGGCTCAGTGGTAGAGTGCTTGCCCAGCATGCATGAAGCCCTGTATTTGACTCCTCAGCACCACATATACAGAAAAATCCATAAGTGGTGCTGTGGTTCAAGTGGTAGAGTGCTAGCCTTGAGCACAGAGAGGCTCAGAGACAGTGCCCAGGCCCTGAGTTCAAGCCCCAGGAGCTGCAAAAAAACAAGACAAAAATTATCTGAAGGGCTGAGAAGGTGGCTCAGTGGTAGAGCGCTTGCCTTGCATGCCTGAGGCCCTGGGTTCGATTCCTCAGCACCACATAAGCAAAAAGAAAAAAGCCGGAAGTGGC
>NW_012282549.1:0-1681 GCF_000151885.1 Dipodomys ordii
GGTGCTGAGGAATCGAACCCAGGGCCTCAGGCATGCAAGGCAAGCGCTCTACCACTGAGCCACCTTCCCAGCCCTAGAGCTCTAGTCTTAAGCTCAAAGAAGCCCAGGGACAGCGCCCAGGCCCTGAGTTCAAGC
Source organism: Dipodomys ordii (assembly GCF_000151885.1). Taxonomy (NCBI): domain Eukaryota; kingdom Metazoa; phylum Chordata; class Mammalia; order Rodentia; family Heteromyidae; genus Dipodomys; species Dipodomys ordii. The sequence continues at coordinate 136 of NW_012282549.1, forward strand.
CCCAGGATGGGGAATATTAAGTCCATCATGATCACAGCCATCGATAGATTTGGAATCCAGGTCTGGATGAGTGAGCCCCGCCCACACCCCCGCCCACCAAGACCACGCCCACTGAGCATGTCCTACCATGCTGATATAAGCCCTTACAGTGGAGCCACGCCCACCCTTAGGCCACGCCCCACGGCGGCCACACCACCAATTCTCCACCCCTCAGTCCAGGCTTGATGTCAGGGTCTGTCCACTTGCGCTCAGCCTCTCCTCAAGGAGTCTTCACTCCCTTTCCTAAAAGATGGGGGTTCAGAGACAGAGCACATCTTTCCCAAGTCACAGAGCTCCTAAGTTGCTGGAGTTCAGATCTGGACCTAGTGTTGCCTCATTTTTTTTTTTTTTTAATCTTTGTAAGACTCGTGTTGCTGCTTAATTTTACCCCTGGACTGAGAGGCACGCTTCTTTTATCTTGTTTGTTTATATTGGAGGTCAGGACTTCCTGTAATTGGCCAGGCTGATCTCTGAGTCCCCAATCCTGCCTCTGCCTCCAGAGAGCTGGGATTACAGGCATGCGTCACCACACGCAGCAGGGTTTAGGAGCTTATTCCAGACAGGTATCTGAAACAGAAGGCAGAGACCAAATGTCTTTCGGTAATCCATCCTGGCAACTCAACATGACTGGATTTGGTGGTAATTCTTTTAGTACTGAAAATAATGAGATTTAGCACTGAAATAAACGCTATTTATTCGGAGCATTTATTTCAAAGATGCGAGATCGCTTCAATTGAATAACAATCTCAAAAGCCAAGGCCGCTCTTGATTGATAAATTAACCCCCCTGGCTGCCAGATGTGGGAGAGATTAGAACCAATGTCTGGAGTGTGTTGCCGGTAGCCTGCTGTTCAATTGCTTCCGTCTGTAGACCTAATGAGATTCTAAATCTTTCTATCTGGGCAATGCTAGAAATTTGTATTATTGCCCAGGTCAAGGAACCCCTGGAGGCTGCAGAGAAATCTCTTACCCGGGGCAGGCACAGTGCTGCACATCTGTAGTACCGGCACTCTGAAGGCAGAGGCAGGAAGACAGAGTCCCAGGCTAGCCCAGGGAAAGGCACTGGGAGACTAGGGCCAGCTGGGCAGCCCTTCCTTCTCCCTCCCTCCCTCTTCCCTCCTTCCCTCCCTCCCTCCTTCCCTCCTTCCTTCCTTCCATCGCTAGCCCCTTCCTTCAAGGTGTAAGCGACAGTGTTAGATGGAGCACTACTTGGGGAATGCTTTGAGATCAGATCCTCCCCACCCAACATCTGAGCTGCACGCACTCCATGTCTTCAAGCTCCAATCAGACTTGGTTTATTCATTTAGTCCCTGTTTGTCATTTCTTTCCATTTAGTTTTTCCCCCCCCCTTTTTTTTTTTTTTGAGACAGGGTCTCGCTACCCTGGTCTCATTTGGAGATCCTCCTTCCTCCTCCTCTGGAGGATTTGGGATTATAGGCATGAACTACAATGCCTGGCTCATTTTGTCCACATCTTAATGAGTTCAAAAGTCTTTTTTTTTTTTTTTT
>NW_012282550.1:0-1923 GCF_000151885.1 Dipodomys ordii
ACACACACACACACACACACACACACACACACACACACACACACACACGTGGGTCTGGTGATACATGCTTGTGATACCATAGAAGAATTGTGGTCCCTAGACACTATGTTGAGAATTTGAAGTATACAACTCATGGGTAAGGGCGGGGGGGGGGTCATGAAGGGAAAAACTGGAAGAAAATGAGGGAAAAGATGACATTGTTAAGGAAATGTACTCATTACCTGACTTATGTAACTGTAACCTCTCTGTACATCATCTTTACAATAAAAATAAATTTTTAAAAACATTAAAAAAGAGAAATCATCATCATTATCATCATCATTGTGGTCCAGGCTAGCTCAGGTACAGATACATGGGACACTACTAAAAAATAACAAAAGTAAAAGGAGTTGGGCAAAAAAAAATAGTTTCTAATGCTATTATTATTATTTCAATTTTTTTCATCTTTAACAACTGCAATACAATTTTAGGATAATAAAAAATAATTTTCAAAGTTATTGAAAACTCCCAAGAATACAGTTAACAATGGTACACAGTTTGCTGTACCACAGAGTTCTCATTTTTTCAAGTTCAGCAAACAATCACAAATTGAGGCCCACACTTGAGTAATGTTCCTTAATACTAGCACTAGAGTATGAGAAAAGCCAAACACTAACTCACCTACCATAGGTATGTTATCACCTACAATATATATGTTATAATATAAAAATAAAGTGGACACCACTTGAAATAGTGGGGTTGTTTATATGTTTCAATGTCTACAAAAGGAATTTGTAAAAGAAGGGAAGAACATCCAATGTTCTAAGAACATAGCCCCTTGAGATTTTTGCATACAACAATGAATGAGCTCACTCGCCATAGTTCTGTAGACACTGAATCCAGGACAAGTTCAATTGCACCAAAGCATGGGCTAATAAACACTCCACAAAGCAGTCATTGTATGCAGAAGCTCATCTATTGTCCACATGTGACCATACCAGGCACAATGAAGTGTCTGTTTCTACGTTAGTACATCACAGTTATCAAAGAGAATTACATAGTGTACATTTGTTTTGTTTGATTGCTCATTGAAAAATAAAGTTAAGTGTTTGATAAAGTCTACTTTGAAAGTATCAAATTAGAGAATGAAATTTTTCAATAAAAAAGATTTTTTAAAAATGTTTTTCCCACAGTGTCCAGATTTATTTTATTAAATTACTTAAAAAAAGTTAAGTCAAAACGGTGAAACAAGGGCACAGGATGACCCATGCACCAACGAGACCCACAGGACAGTATATTGGAAACAAACTTTACAACTTTGGGTGAGGGGTGGGGGTGGAGTGTGGGAGGTGGGGGAGGGAAGGGATAGTGGGACACCAACAAGGGAAGGAGTAACAATGAATGACAAGTAATGTACTCATTGCCTTACTCATGTAACTGTAGCCCCTCTGTTCAGCATCTTTACAATAAATTTTTTTAAGTTAAGTGTTTGATAAATCTACTTTACAAGTATAAAATTAAGGAATGAAATTATCTAATAAATAGATTTTTTAAATACTATTCCTATAGTACCCAGATGGTAATAAATAATTTTTTTTTGGTCAGTCATGGGGCCTGAACTCTGGGCCTAGGCACTGTCCCTCAGCTCTTCAGCTCAAGGCTAGCACTCTACCACTTGAACCATAGCACCACTTCCGGCTTTTTCTGCTTATGTGGTACTGAATAATCGAACCCAGGGCCTCATGCAGGCAAGGCAAGAACTCTACCACTGAGCCACTTTCCCTGCCTTAAATAGTAATTTTTAAATACTGGGTTTAAATTTTAGAACTACAAAATTTGGGCACAAGGTTCTAAAGAGACTCTGTCAATCACTATCGTCTAGGATGTATAAGGCTCTTTGAAGAACACCAAGTCTGTGTGTGTGTGTGTGTGTGTGTGTGTGTG
>NW_012282551.1:0-5291 GCF_000151885.1 Dipodomys ordii
TTCAGCATTTTGTTATTTCCCTTCCCCTCCCCAAATTAGAAAAATGTATATACAGGATGCAAGGCACCAGAATCAAATACAGTGAAAACAGGGGTTATACTATGGAGGCAGAAAATACAAAGGAAACAAAAAAAAATCACATAGTACATTATAAATACATTATAAATACATTATATTACATTATAAATACATTATAAATACATTAAAAACAACAGCAAGAAAGATAAAACTACTTGTGTCTCTATTTTGGAGTTCATTTCGTTTACCTTCATGAGGAAATGCTCAACTTCTCTAGCCATAAAAGAAATGTAAATCAAGACAACATTGAGATTCTACCTCACCCCAGTTAGAATGGCTATAATCAAGAACTCTAATAACAACAGATGCTGAAGGGGATGTGGCCAAAAGGGAACCCTACTGCATTGTTGGTGGGAGTGTAAACTTGAATTTTTCCATTCAATTCTTTTCTTACATATGTTGAATTATTAAGGAGTATTCCCCACTTTGCTTTATAAGTGCCTTACCAAGTATTTATGATAACTTTTTGCTCACCCTACCACGAAAGTCACTTTTGCAGGATTCATTGAATAGCACTGAGTAACGAAAGATAAGTTTAAACCATGTTTTATCAGGACTAACATCAGTTACTAGTCATAGATTAACTTGCATTAGTCAATAGGAAATGAATAATCTTGAAAGAAGTCAAGATGTGTCATCGTAATTTTGTCTTTTGGCCTTTAACGTATGAGTCACACAAAGCAGGAAACACCTCCTGTCCCCTCATCTTTCTTTGGTGACTTCAAGTGTATAGATTCTTCTGGAAAGGAATGATCAAGGTCACTCCAAAGATAGGATTGGAAATTGGTGTAAAATAACTGCAGCTGCTATCTATTCCATAGGACTCTCTTCAACTCTCTCCTTCTGAATGTTTTAAAATTTGCTAAATATGGGACTTTGTACAGTTTACTTAATCTTTATCAAAGAATCAGGCTTCAGTGACTCATGTGTTGATTTTATCTTTTCTTGGATTTTTAATAAGGACTGAGTACCAGCTCTTTTTGTTGAAGCATGAGACAATACAGACACATAGGACACATCTCTGTCCTCATGAAGTTTATGGCCCCATGACCCTGGATTTTGAAAAAAACTTTATGTTCTAAGATGTATGATTCCGTTATTTCTTCTCCAGAGAGCTTAGAGGATATGAAAGAGAAGATGGGGAAGTACGCAAGTTCACAGCTTAACTTGCCACAGATTTTTTTATCTCTCCTTGTGAGAGTCCTTTTACCTCTTCTGGTCTCTTAGGTTACAATCCAAGGTCTGGTCCAAAGGCAGCCCCTCCTGCCTCCAGGGGTCAGTCTCTCCTTGAGAATCCTTCTCCAAATCGCCGAAAGCCACTTTGAAGAATTGCTCACACTGAGGGAAGAAGAAGTCTTCCACAATTGTGCTCCCATAGACAAACCAGTTCTAAGTTTTCTTTTGGACGTGAACTGAATCTCAAGCCAACATTTGCCTTTGATGGAGGTAGAGGGGCTGGGGAGGGGGCGAGTGATTTCCAGGATTGCGTGCACTTTCCTATGTCTTTGAAACCCAGACAAAGATTTTTGCCTTAGGCCACTGAGGGAGTGAATATCACAAAAGGGATTAGAGTGCTCTACTTTATAGCATCGGATCTTGTATTGGGGTGTTAGATCATACTTTTAATTCCAATAATCTCACATATGTCCAATCCAAGGGAGAATCATGAAAGCACATGACTTGGGGAGGAGAAATTGGCTTTCCTTTAAAATGAATTTATTACTATGGTTTATCAGAAGACAAAGGGAACCTTGTACAATGAACATGATGGCAATCTAAGTTCCAGGAAGAGACTGTCCTGCAGCCAAAGGCCCATGCCATTGAAAGGTACCTGCTGCTTTAGAAACCCCAAAGTGTATTCTAGGCAGTCTGGAAAACTCATGCACTAATGAACAAAAGGAAAGCTTTTAAAAGTCTGGAATTTTGACTTCAGGAGCAGGAGTTTAATTTTCAAGAGTGTATGCTGTTAATTAAAATGAATAGTTACTGTTAGTTCGCCATAGATTATCTCTAGAGAATATTACACTTCAGGTTGCCAAAAAAAGTTCATACACTGATTCTGAAACAAAAAAAAATACACAAAGAAAAAGAAAACACACAAAAAAACCCACCAAAAGCCATCTCCTGCCATTGTGTTCTCTGTTCAGATGACTGAAGCTAAATTCAGATGAATGGAATCTGTACCCTGAAGGCACATATTGAAGATGATGTATAATGGGAAAGCTATTTTCATACACAGATTCTTTATTTCTAGGCACATTTAAAAATAATACTCATTCCTTTATTCCATTATCTATCCATCACTTTTTTGGACAATTGTTTCCCTTTTTAATTGTTATTGTCTTTAAGTAGTTGTATGAAGGAATTGCCATTTAACAAAGGAGCTTATGATGATAATGTATCTTCATCTATCCCTTTCAGTATTCTCATCCATCTCTCCCCTATTTACCTGTTCCCTCTTTCTTCATAATTTTGTAGGATAGACATTGGATTCTTGACTGCATCCTCACCCTCTTCTCCTCCTCATTTGTCCACCTCTTGTTCCTTGACCCCATCCCACAATTATTTCTATTGTGCTATGTACAGCAAAAATAACCTAAGCACTACTTAGATTATGTAAAGTATAAATTTAAAATATTTTTGGTTCAGTGAATTTTTTTAAACTAAGAACCTCCAGATTTAGTCAATTCCAGTTACTGTTCAGCCACATACTCAGGGTGTCCAAATAAGAGACATCTGTAACTATGGAGCTGACAAATTTCAAGCAACTTTTATGTACTTGAATCCCCCTGCATTCTCAGCAAGCTAACTGTTCAACAAAATCAGCAATGCCAGCTTAAATACACGTAAATACTCTTTGGACTTCTTTTTAGTTCACTGATCAATTTCAATGAATGTCTAACTATAATTTAATAGGCTTTCTCTGTTTAATCATGCTTAAAAAGATGATGCCAATAACACGTCTCACAAGAAGCCTGTTTCTATAGCCAGAAGTCAAATCTATGTAACTAAATTAATGATTGAATTTATTAAAGAATCAAGAACTAATAATATTTAAGTGAATTTGATGGTTAAGGAGAAGTATTATTAACTTAATATTCATAAATGGAATGGTAATCCAAGTAAAATAATTGTTTCCATGAACTTGGATGGAGAAAAATTATGCAAAACGAAATGGCTATTAATAATACAAAAATGGATGGAAACAGGACATTGTCATTTGGTGCCTTGTCATCCAAAAGATCTTTTAATTTGACTCTTCTATCAGAGATATTACTAAACACCATATGTACAAATGTAACTCCTTTGTTTACACTGATTTTTTTGGAGATGGCTGAATGCTTGGAACCATGTATATAATTAACCAGAAACTTACTTTGTCCTCAGAAATAACTAGTAAGCCAGACCCAAAGAAACATAGGTCCCATGGTTTCCCTTATTTGCAATAACTAGTATATGTTGGAGTCAAGCAGAAAAGGTCAGATAAGTTGATGTTAGGGAAATGAACCCTAAGATATGTATTCAAATGTTTTCTTTCTTGCGATTGTTTCTAGCATATTTACAAGATGATTTCTTTGTTGCTTTGTACGTCCCTCCCCCACAGTATAACCCCTGTTTTCACTGTATTTGATGTTGTTATAATATGTGGAGGGGAAGGGAAAAAACAAATCGTTTAAATAGGGATACATGTGGATCCATTGCAACAATGAGCTGTACAAGTCGTTATGTCAAAAACGAACTTTCAACTTTGGTAGGGGGGGAGGAGAAGGGTTAGGTGGGGGGGTGGGGGAGAGGATGGGATGGGAAGGGTACACAAAGGAGGAGGCTACAATGCTTGATAAGAAACGCACTCATTAACTTGCCTATGTAATTGTAACCCCTCTATACAGTATTTTCACAATAAAAAAAGAAAATAAATAAATAATCTAAAAATCAACTACATCTCAAAATAAGATTACTTAAATGTAAATATAGATAGTGTGGATGGTAAAATTATAAATTCTTTATTTCTCTTTTAATATGTTTTTATTGTATCTTTATTTCTTTATAATTATCTTTGCTTCAAGATCATTTTCTATTTTTATTGTGCATTTTTTAAGTTTATTATCTTTAAGTAGTTGTACAAAGTACTCTTTATTCATCATGTCAGTTGATGAGTACAATGCATTTTGACCACCTTTTGATCATCTTTGTAAGCCTCCATTTCTCCAACCCTTCCTCTCCCTTCAATTTTCCAATTTCCATTTTCACATATGTATGATGCATAATATGACTGAATTCATTGACCTCAAAATTTACTTTTGTGCTCAAAAACTTACAATTACTTTTATAATCAGAAAAGTTTTCTTCAGAAAGAGAAAAAATAACATGTGGCGCGTTTAGGAAGCTTGAGATACACTTAAGGATTTGAAGCAAGAATTTAGAGGCACATGTGATTATATACATATTTTCATAGTGACTTGATGGAGAAGAAGTTTGGATTACATTGTCAGTTACATTTTTCTCAATTTATTTTTCTTCAAGCATAATTTGAAGAATTTGAAAACATGCAGACACCAATAAAAGTGTCTATAAGCCCTATATTCTGATTGTTTCTATATCTTCCTTTTTTCTTTATTTTCTTCCCCTCTTTTTCTCTTTCCATTTTCCTTCCTTCCTTCCTTCTTTTTTTCTTTCTTTCTTTCTTTCCTTCCTTCCTTCATCCTTTCTTTCCCTCTTTCTCTCTTTTTCATTTTTTCTCTTTCTTTCTCTCTTTTTCTTTCATTTTCTTTCTCTCTCTTTCTTCTATTACTCTAATACAAAACACTGATGCTTATTTAGCCTCATATGAAATCTTAAGAATCAAAGTATAATACCTGAGCACAATATAACTTAACACAATATTGAAATATGAAATAAGATAAGCAATTGTTGTGAGTGTTGGATTTTTCCATTCTTTTTTAAATTTTTGATTGTAAAAATACTGTACAGGGGGGTTACAGTTAGATGAGTAAGGTAATGAGTACATTTCTTATCAAATATTGTTACCTCCTCCTTTGTTTTTACCTACCATTCCTTCCCTCCCCACTTCCCCAACTCCTCCCTGCCCTCCTGATGTGGTAAAGTTCATTTCTAACATAGTGTCTTGTACATCTCATTGTTACAATGGGTCAACCTGTATCCTTATTTCAGCATTTTGTTATTTCCCTTCCCCTCCCCAAATTAGAAAAATG
>NW_012282552.1:0-1225 GCF_000151885.1 Dipodomys ordii
AGCCTCCTCCTTTGTTTCCCCTTCCCATCCCTTCCCATCCTCCCCCTCCCCCCAATCCTCCCCCCCCACCTAAGTTGTAAAGTTCATTTTCGACATAACGACTTGTACGTCTCATTGTTGCAATGGGTCCACCTGTATCCCTATTTAAAACACTTTTCTGTTCGCTTGTTTGTTGTTTTTTCCTGGGAAGATGAGAAGGTGCCCCGTGGCTGTGGGTGCTTTGCATAGGTAGCCAGGCTGACCCTTGTGCTGCATGTCTGTGGGCTGGGTGGTCGTGGGAGGAGCTGGGCCTGTGGCACGTACTCTGGTAAGGGGATCTTACCCCGCCGCACTCTGGGGCTCCTTCCCAGGCCGTGGGCCCCAAGCAGGTGACACAGCAGCCAGAATCCAGAGCTGTGGCCTTCTAGGCGGTACAGATCCCAAGCATCTGCTAGTGGCTTGGCTCAGGGGTCCTTACCTTCCCCATCTCCACCTCCCCCCCCCCCCCGCCCTGGGTCTTTTTCTGTTGGGTGCATTTGTGACTTCCTCTCTCTGGATGACTAATAGAACCATAGAGCCTCTGCAGCAAGAGCTGCACCAGAGCTGGCAGTGCCTGGGAACCCCAACTCCATCTCCACCAGGAAAGAGTCAACACTGCAGCTCTTAGAAGCTGCAGAAAGTGGCCTGTGTGTGTAATGTGTTCATCAAATGCAAATTCTTTTGAAAATAATGGTCTGCAATTGCTTTAAAGAAATAAACTCAACTGGCTCAGCCCAGGCATGTATCTGTCAGTGGTGCAGTCACAAGCGCGCCTTCTGTGAGCTGCGCCATTTAATTAAACCGCATCCCTGAGGTAGTGTGTGCATTCTTGGAGGGGAGGGCGTAAGGGGTCCCCAGAAACACATAACCAGGATTTATCCCAGACAAGTCATTTCCATTCCCCCAATGGCCTTCCCCATGGGTGACGGGGTGGTGGGGGAGAGGAGAGAGGGGGGAGGATGCTGCTGCTTTCTACACCTGGACTATGGATGCCCAGCCTTATCCTCGAGATTGCTTCCACTCTTCAAGTAAACATGAAGTCTAGCATGGTTCTAAGTCAAGTTTGTATCAGGAGACCAAGCTGGCTGGCATCCACGAAGGCTTCTGGGGCTGCTGCAGGCACCCTTTCTCCTGCCAATCCTTCCTTCCTTCCTTCCTTCCTTCCTTCCTTCCTTCCTTCCTTCCTTCCTTCCTTCCTTCCTTCCTT
>NW_012282553.1:0-1207 GCF_000151885.1 Dipodomys ordii
GGGGGGGGCAGGCAGGGGCCAAGCAGGCTCCGGTGCCATCATTGAACCCAGATGACCTTGACCCCCAGAGCCCCACGGCCCCCTGTCTCCAGCCCCAGCCCCAGGCTGGCACCGGGCGGGGCTCTGCGAGAGCCGCAGGGCCCATCACCAGCTCCCGCGCGCCCGCTGTCTCTTGCCATCCTCACCGCTCGCAGGGACCATCTGTGAGGGATAGCGGGCCAGGTCGGCATGGCGGCCACCCAGCTGGCACGGCCGGCGAGCTGCTCGGCGGCGCTGGCCCAGGCGCCAGGCTCCGCGCGCACGTCTCGGCTCCCGATGGCACCACTGGGCCCATCCGTCATGCCAAACTCCCTGTGTGTGTGTCAGCCCCGCACAGCGGGAAGCTGCACAAAACGTATGGCTTCCTCTGGCTCTCAACCTGGTCTTGTGGTGGTTCGCTGGGGGCTGGCGAGGGGCCGCTCCCCTCCCAGCTGGGAGCACACCACGCTTGCCGGGCTGCTCCTGGGAATCCCCCGCCAGGCCTCCCCACAGAGGGGCCTGCCCCCTTCCCAGAAGGGCCTCAGGGAATTCACCTGACCAGGACCCCAGTGGAAGAGGTCATTAGCAGCTAGATGTGAGAAGGCTTTGCTGAGTGTGACAAGGGTCTGTGAAACACACCTGCCAGGCGAGGAAAGGTGGAAGGCAGAGAGGAAGATGCTTCATCTCCAGGCAGGAAGCCCTGGGCCTCAGGAGAGACCTCCTGCTGCTTTTACTACTGATGTGTGTGTGTATGTGTGTGCATAGGTAACAAAACACACTGCGCTGCTGGAGTGTGCTGGCAGTGGAGGGCGGTGTCCATGTGTGTGTAATTCCTGTGGGGGAAGAAGGAGGCGGGCCCTGAGGACTCCCCAGGGGCGGCTCCACAGAGACCAGGCGCTAAGATTCACTAGGGACAGAGCGGCAGGGCTGTGGTGCTTTCCACAGGCAGATGCACCAGGAAAGTGGTGGAGACCCGGGGCCTTCGGTGCCCGCCCGGGCTCCACATCCCACGGGGCTTCCAAGTGGTGCCTTTCCCTCTTAGGAGCTCTGAGGACTGGGATAAATTTTTTTTTTGCGGGGGGGGGGGGCGCGGGGTCCGGTTGTGGGGCCTGAACTCTGGGCCTGGGCGCTGTCCCTCAGCTCTTCAGCTCAAGGCTAGCGCTCTACCACTAGAGCCACAGCGCCACTT
>NW_012282554.1:0-2763 GCF_000151885.1 Dipodomys ordii
CTTTTTTCTTTTTGCTTATGTGGTGCTGAGGAATTGAACCCAGGGCCTCAGGCATGCAAGGCAAGCACTCTACCACTGAGCCACCTTCCCAGCCCCAAGCAGAGCCCATTTAAAATCAAACCTATCATTTGCTCCTCTCCTCCTTTGCCTTTAATACCCTTTCACCATCTCCAAAATCACACCAAGTATATTATATCTATCTATATTATTTATTTATTTTTGTTGGTCATGGGCTTGAACTCTGGGCCTCAATGATGTCTCTCAGCTCTTCAGCTCAAGGCTAGCACTCTATCACGTGAGCTACAGAGTCATTTCTGGTTTTCTGAGTAGTTTATTGGAGATAAGAGTCTCACAGTTTTCTCCCCAGGATGGATCTGAACCATGATCCTCAGATCTCAGCCTCCTGAGTAGCTAGGATTACAAGCATGAGCCATCAGCACCTGGCTCAAGTCTAATAATATTTAGGAATCTTTTTTTTTTCCCCCTAGAACTTCACAGAATCTCTATGCTTTGGGTAAGTACTAAGCCTTCCTTGACATTCTCAGACTAGGTTAGGTAGTGGTTTAGTACCTTGACAATACATGTATATTGTTATAACATACAGTGGTGATAGGTGATCTAAGGGGGACAAAGCAGGGGAAAGGGCTACCCTTTCCAACAGCACCAAGGGAACAAGCTGTTCTCAGTTGCTCTGTGTGTGTGTGTGTGTGTGTGTGTTTGTGTGTGTGTGTGTAGGAAATAAACCTGTGGCACTTAGAGATTGACCCTAATGATGTGGCAAGCCATGGGAACAATGGATGACATAACCTAGTTATGTTTTGCATAAAACACTGGTGGCCAGATGAAGAAGATGAAAAGAAGCAGGGAAAGTAGTAGGGAGAATTGACAGGTATCACTAAAATCCAGTGGTCCTAAACTGAATTCCTAGTCATATTGGTTGTCCTGTTGTGTGGGTGTGGGGAGGTTGCTACTAGTACCTAGTGGCTAGAGGCAACTACTGCTTACTAACCATCCTACAATGCAGATTGCACTAGATAGCTTCTCCCCCTCAGCATGATTGGTGCAAAATGTCAATACAGCTGAGGCTAAGAAACTGCTATAGACAGATGTAAATTGTGATGGTCTATGGTGGTAGAGTGCTTGCCTAGCACACAGTGCTCTGAGTTTGAACCCCAGAACTGCAAAAAGAAAAATGAAATATGGTAAGTACAGAAGTACTCAACTTCTGGATGTGAATATAAATATACATACCACGAACTGATATATACACGTCCATGTATATATACACATATGAAAATACATATATGCATATATAAATACATCAATACTAGGGATTGAACTCAAGGCCTCATACTAGACAAATGTTCCTCTATTGCTAACATCATAGCCCTTTTTAGATTTATTTGTGTGTGTGTGTGAGAGAGAGGCTGACAACATACACTCTATCAATCAATCAATCAATCAATCAATCAATCTATCTATCTATCTATCTAAAATACATATTGTGCTGGTCATAGGGCTTGAACTCAGGGCCTGGGCCCTGTACCTGAGCTTCTTTGCTCAAGGCTAGCACTCTACCACATAAGCCACACCTCCACTTTTGGGCTTTTGGTAGTTAATTGGGCATAGGAGTCTCATGGACTTTCCTGCCTGGGCTGGCTTCAAGCTGCTATCTGCGTATTTCAGCCTCCAGAGTAGGTATAAAGGCAGTTTTAAACCACCAGCATCTGGTTTCTGTATATATATATTTACAGTAGAAATGACCACACTTGCCTGAGGAATGCAATATGAGATACAAGGGAAAATGAAGAATCAAGGCTGATCCAAGGTTTTTTTGCCTGTGTTATTAAAAGGAAGTGAGTAATGTTATTACTCACTAAGATGAACAATAACAGGAGACCAGCAGACAGTTGATCAGTGAAACTAAAATGTCTACCTGGTATCATGTGAATTTATCAGGTAAGCAGATGTATGCATGAGTCCAAAATTCAAGGGAAAGGCTGAAGCTGGGGAAGTCAATTTGGGAGTTTGAGTATCTATACAGTATAAAAAATTATGGGACAGGATGAGATTATGAGAAGACAAGGACCCAGCTAAGGACAGGAAGAAGTCAAGATGTAGAACAGAAAGTACAAGAGACTGATCAAGTGTGCCAAATGCTGCTCAGAGGTCAAGGAAAATGAAGCCTCAGAATGACCACCAGATCTGGCAACAAGGACTCCAAGGCTGATGTGGAAATGAGCAATCTGGCAGGGAGGTGGTAACAGTAACCTGACTAGCACGGAGCTGACTGTAGAGAAGGGCAGAGGCAGGAGCTATAAACAGTGAGATACTCTCTTAAGGCCTTACTCTGTAATGCTGAACTAAGAAATAGGATTCATGTTTTTCTCCCACCTTATTTTATGTATTCAAACATACATAAAGAAAAGAACAGTGTGACAACTAGCTTTATATTCAACCTTTAGCAGTGTATCATATTTGTTTTACTAATAGACATTTGTGTATATATCTAAACTATATGGAGATAACATCAAATAAATCCATTCTTCTATATAAGAATAGTCACTGTTAGAATCCATCTGCTCTGTATATCACCTTTGTAATAACAATAAAAAAGAAAGAAGTTCATCTGGGAAAAAAATCTAAATATATTCTCCATTGTATGTTTTTTAATTTTTTTATTTATTTTTGGTTCTGGTCGTGAGGCCTGAACTCTGGGCCTGGGCACTATCCCTCAGCTCTTCAGCTCAAGGCTAGCGCTCT
>NW_012282555.1:0-2483 GCF_000151885.1 Dipodomys ordii
AAAAAAAAAAAAAACAACTCAGGACAGCGCCCAGGCCTTGAGTTCAAGCCCTAGGACCTGCATACAAACAACACACACAAACCACTACCACTACCACCACACACACACCATACACACACATTTAAAAAAAAAAGAAAAAAAAAAGTATGTACAAAGTGCTGGGTGGAGTGATTCAAACCTGTAATCCTAGCTACTAGAGAAGCAGAGATTGTGGGATCAAAGTTCAACACCAAACTAGGCAGAATAGTTTATGAGACTCCATTTCAATCAATGGCTGAGAGCAGTGTACTCACCTGTCATTTCAGCGTCAAAGGGAAGCACAAATACAAGGTTCTCAGTCTAGGACAACCCAGACATAAAGTGAGTCCCTTGCTTGAAAATTACAAACACAAAAAGGGGCAGATAGAATAGCTCAAGAGGCAAAAGTGCCTGCTTATCTAGTACAAGGCCCTCAGTCGAAATCTTCCGTACTAGGAGAAAAAAAGTGTTTACAGAAAATCATTTGTGGGTGCTAGAAATGTAACACTGGAGCATAGTAACGGTTTCCTAACTTTTCAACACAGATGAATTTGATAGTATGTAAGTTGTATCTCAATGAAGCTGTTCTCTTTTTTTTTTTTTTTGGTCGGTCATGGGGCTTGAACTCTGGGCCTGGGCACTGTCCCTCAGCTTTTCAGCTCAAGGCGAGCACTCTACCACTTGAGCTACAGCACCACTTCCAGTTTATTGGAGATAGGAGTCTCACGGTCTCTCCTGCCTGGGCTGGCTTTGAACCGCCATCCTCAGATCTCAGCCTCCTGAGTAGCTAGGATTACAGGCATGAGCCACCAGCGCCCGGCTGAAGCTGTTCTCTTAAAACTGGTATTTCCTAACCAAAGCAAAAAAGTTAATATATTAAACCATAAAAGTAGCCAAAATGGGCTGGGAAGGTGGCTCAGTGGTAGAGCGCTTGCCTTGCATGCCTGAGGCCCTGGGTTCAATTCCTCAGCACCACAAAAGCAAAAGAAAAAAGCCGGAAGTGGTGCCGTGGCTCAAGTGATAGAGCACTAGCCTTGAGCTGAAGAGCTCAGGGACAGTACCCAGGCCCAGAGTTCAGGCCCCACAAATGGACCAAAAAAAAAAAAGTAGCCAAAATGAAAAGCACTGTAATTCATTTAAACAGATATGAACATTTTTATAGATTAAAAAATATGCATGCATCCATTTCAGCTCTTGAAAGGTCAATATTATGTCTGTGGGTAATCCTACAGAATTACATACGTAGAATTCTCAATCCACAATGAAAGTGCACTCCTTTAAGAGTTCCAAGGCAAGACTGAGAAACCTCTGCTGTGGTATAAAAAGGAATACTTCAACTTAATTTCATATAAGCTACAAGAGGGCTTAATTATTCTCATCCCACAATTAGATCCATGACTGAGGGACCCAGATACGGTATGAGAGAAAAACTTTAAGAGAACATTAAAGGGTTAAAAAAAATCAAATTTATGATTGTCAGTGGTTCATGTCTGTAATCCTAACTATTCAGGAGGCTGAGATCTGAGGATTGTGGTTCAAAGCCAGCCTGGGCAGTGAAGTTTTATCTCCAATTAATCAGAAAACAGGAAGTGAAACTGTGGTTCAAAGAGGTAGAGTGCTAGCCTTGAGCAAAAAAGTTCATATACAGGGCCCAGGCCCTGAGTTCAAAATGTACAACCAACAACAACAACAAAAAAAATGTTGATCATTTCTTTACAAATATGATGACAGCCAGTCAAAATAGCCAAATGGAAATTTTTTGGTTATCGGGGGAAAGATCAATTTGCACTGGTTCAGAGACTTTTGAAGAAGTTTCCCAAACAAGAGTACTTTATTTACTCCATTGCAGATACACAGATCAAGCAAAACTACACCTATAAACAACTTCAATTCACATCTGCTTTGAGCTCTAAAAATATTAACCTACTCTGACCTCCCTTGCACCAACTTCAGCAACCCCTGGGTCAAGAGTCTCAACTTCCCAAAACAGCACAGGTGTCTCTAATTTCAGATCTACCAATCTCCTCCCTTACTTGGCTAAATCTCAAGTAAGCTCAGAAGACAAAAATCAAAAACTTACTCATGTAGGTATTTTTTCTCTATCTCCAGAGCAAGACACAAATGAAACACCATAAATCAATATATAATTCTATTTCCTCTAAGTGGCTATGTCAAAACATACAGATCTATACAAACTATCTACCTACATCTGAAAAAAAAACTGTATTATTAATGGACTGATGTATTTCTATAAAAGAACACATGAAAGTTTACTGTATCATGCCTAACTCCCAGGAGGCATTTAATAAATGTCTTCCTTTCTATTAATTCTTACAATATTTCTTTGTTGCTCAAATAAAAAAAAAATAGAGGGGCTGGGAAGGTGGCTCAGTGGTAGAGCACTTGCCTTGCATGCCTGAGGCCCTGGGTTCGATTCCTCAGCACCACATAAGTAAACAGAAAAA
>NW_012282556.1:0-1829 GCF_000151885.1 Dipodomys ordii
CGCGCCGCGTTTCACTCCATTCAATTCACAACCGGCCGCGCTTGCAGGTGTCGCCTTTTGAAACCGCCATTCAGGCAGCCGCTGTTCACTTCTCGCTGCGCCACGGGTTTTGTAACAGCGCAAGAATGGGGTCGATTATTCCTCTGCCCACATGCCGACCCCACAAACCCCCACCCTATGGAACCCCAGGCCTTCCTCGGCCAAAAAAAAAAAAAGGCGTTTAATTAGTTCTGGTGCGGCGGAGAAGCCCGCGTGGCACACAAAGCCAAGCGCCCCAGGTAACCCTGGTTCCCCGTGGCCCCGGGAGAGGGCGCGCGGCACCAGAGCCTTGGCCGTGCGCTTTCTCTCCAACCTCGGCCCAACGCCCGGCTCTCCCCAGGGCCGATCGCTCGCCTGCGGTGCCCAGGTGGCCCCGGCCAGCATCTCCAGTGATCCGCGGGACGCTGCGCCGCCGGTCTCCCGGGACAGATCAGCGGAGAGATGGGAGTTTGGGGTTCTCCCCGGGCTCATATCGGGGAAGTACCTGGACCTGTTTCCCTTTTACCAGCCTGTGGCGATCAGCACCAGGCGCGCTAAGGCCGGGGAGATGGCGGAGAGCCACGCCATCCCGCGCGTCGAGCGACGCCCCCTTTCCTACGACGGCGCCCGCGCGCCGATCGCGCACAGCTGTCGGTGGCCCCAGCAGACGTTGCAGTCCCAGCCATCTGCGCCCCAGGTACAACCCACCCGGGTGGCTGTGCGCCTCTGGCTGGGACCCGAATTGGACCCGCTGTGGGATCCAGATCGCTCCCCCAGGGAGGCAGGCTGCGGGGCCAGACACCTGCGTGGCACCTTCGGAGCGCGGTGGGGACTGGCCGCTGGGCTAAGTGGAGGTGGGGGGGGGGCTCATCCCGCCTCAGCCTCTGATTTCCGCGGGCGTCCCAGGCCCACATTCGTTCCACTCGCTGTGCTGTGTGAGCGGGCGGCGGGTGGGCAGGAGGCCCGGGCTGGGGGAGGCCGGGGGGAGGCCGGGGAGGCCGGGTGGTCGCACTCCCCGCCCGGCCCCGCCCCGCCGGCCCTGCCGAGCACAAGTGTTAGGATTCCCACGGACCGGCGGGCTCTGCGGCTGGAGGCCCGGACGCCCGGGGCTGGGGAGACGGGGCGGACACAGAGGGGTTTGTAGACACGGTGACCTCCGCGCTCTGACTCTGAAAGGGCTTGAAAGGAGCTGTTTATGGTGCATTACCAGTCAAGGGCTCAGGTACCAGCGCCTTGTGTCGCGGAGCCCGAGCGGCCGCCCGTGCTGCAGGTGTCTGCTATAGAGACGCCCCGGGAGAGGGAGGGAAGGAGGGAGGGAGGGAGGAAGGGAGCGCCGCCGGGAGGGGCAGGCGCGGTCCCCTCGCTGTTGCCCCTCCGCAGCCTTGGCGGCCAGCCTGGGCTATGCGCACACCAAGGTCCTGGGGGCTGGGGCTGGGGCTGGGGCGGGCGGGGGAGTCGGGGAGCAGCTAGGGCTGACGCCTCTGGGCGTTTGTTCCGTGTTCGCTGGATGGAGAAGGCAGTGGAGAGAAAGACTCATTGCTTCTGCCAGCCTCAACTGGGTTTCGAGAGTAAGAAGACAGAGGGGCCAGGAAAGGGGCGCGGTGCCCAGGTGTGAGAGTATCTGGACTGGCAGCTGCCTGCCAGGCATTCATTTGAACTTCCCAGTAAGCCCCCCACCTCGGATTCTTATCTTCCTGGGCAAATCTGGGCCTGGGCACAGGCGCATTTAACAGCGGCCCTAGGTTAAAATCGTGGCCCTTTCTCCAGTACTAGCTACCCTGCCCAAAAAGGAAGGGAGGGAGGGAGGGAGG
>NW_012282557.1:0-1414 GCF_000151885.1 Dipodomys ordii
AAAAAATTTTTTTCCTTTTCTAAAACTTTTATTAATCTTTAATTTTGGTCTTTTTTGAAAAAATAATTGTTTTCCAGTAACTTTTTTTCCCTCTCATAATTTTTATTGTAGGAATACGTGAATGCGCGTTTCCCTTTCTTTTCTTGTCTTCTCTCTTTTTCTTTCTTAATTATCTTTTTGTTTTTTGTCTAGCTTTACTGAACTTCTGATCTTTTTTTTCTGCCTTTCTTATCCTTTTCACCTTTTCCTCTCTTTTGTTCTTCGGTATGTGACTTAACTCTTGTCCTGCACATCCTCAGACAAACCCATAGTTAACTAGTAGACCCTATCCCCCATTGTGTACACACTTAATCCACAAATTTATTACTCAATCCCAAACCCCTGAGACTTAAATTCCTTAATAGCAGTACTACCTCTTTATACCTATATAATATTTTAAGATTTTTAAAAGTTTTTCACATCTCCTCTACCTCCCTCCTGTTTTCTCAATATATTCACATTCTTCTCAAAATAGATGGGCTTTCAATCTCCATTACTATATTAATTTTTACGTTTCTATTTTTTTCTGGTCTCTTTTCATTTCCCTTTCTCTTTCTTCTTTTTTTCTCTCTCTCTACTTGCATCCTACCCAACTTATTTCCTGCATTGGGATTAGGACATAGTTAACTCTCCCTGTGCCTCCCCACACCAATCTATTCCTATTTTTTACCCACATCTCTCCCTAACCCTAATAATTTCTGGTCTTCCAAATACTTCTCTGCAGTTCGAAGCCCATTAACATATAGTTGTTTGATGCTGAATAGA
This sequence comes from Dipodomys ordii, assembly GCF_000151885.1. Taxonomy (NCBI): domain Eukaryota; kingdom Metazoa; phylum Chordata; class Mammalia; order Rodentia; family Heteromyidae; genus Dipodomys; species Dipodomys ordii. Next base: position 805 of record NW_012282557.1, read on the forward strand.
TGTATCTGTTGAACTAGATTGTATCTGTAGACTATTAACTGTACAAAAGCAAACATTGATTGATGGTTGCCTTAAGACAGTGTTCCAGCACAAAACTGGTGCTATTTTCATCTCAAATGGGCAGAGTAAGCCGGAAAAACACAAGAAAAATGGCAAATCCGGGTATCTAAAATCCCAATCTTGATAATCAGGGGTCAGATCAGATAATGAATAATCCAGAGGAGAGTTCCCAAATAGCTCTACAAACACTGGTGGCAAACATGATAAATGAGAAGTTTGACAACTTACAAAGGACTCTGTATGAGCCTGATAGGGAGAGAGAGGAGGCATCCCAAAAGTTTATACAGGAATATCATAAGCGTGAGGAAGCTACTCAAAAACTGATACAAGATTTACATGAACAACTTGAGAATGCTCAAAGAGAAAAGGAGGAATGGCATGAGCAGGCTGAGAACACTCAAAGAGAACTGCAGGAATCCCATGAACTGGAGGAAAGAGAGCTGCAGGAATCCCAAAAACGGGAGGAAGCTAATCAAAGAGTAATTCAGGAATTGAGAGACCAGGTAGAGAATACACAAAGATCACTAAAGGCATTCATGGAATCCATTAA
>NW_012282558.1:0-6249 GCF_000151885.1 Dipodomys ordii
CCCGCCCCCTCCCCGCCCTCTCCAGAGCCCCTCGGAACCGCCTCCCCGAGGACCCCTGACGGGGGGCGGAGGAGCGCTGCGCACGTGTCGGCGGCCGGGGCGGAGGGGAGGGGGTGCAGGGGCGGTGAGGCCCGGGCCGCAGCGCCTAGTTCTCGGGCCTGGGGTCCGGGCCCTGTGTGCTGTGTGTGTGCATTTTAAGTGTCTGATGCTGTTGTCTAGTCTTCTGGTGGGCCTTTGATTCTTGTTTGTTCCCAGGGGCCAAGACCACCTCCTGGGACCCAGCTGATTGAATGCTCAGGCCTCCAGAAATGACTTGGCGTCTTGATACCTACCTGTGGTCCACATGGGGAAGATGGCAAGCCAGTTCAAAAGATATAAATACATAAAAAAGGAGAGAAAGCTCAGTGTTAGCTGGTCTCACAAAGTGCAGTGGAGATTGGGTTAGTGGACCACCATGGGAACTGTTCAGCTCTTGTGAAACTCTTTATTTTTACCTCTTAGTGTTGAGACGTGAAGGGCTTGCTTTGAGGGAAATAAAAAATGCTCTGTGAGAATCTTTCTTTGGTGACTGTAAAAATGACACATTTGAAAATTAAATAGGTCATATGTGAAAATTATGTATTTGTAACATTCACGGGGGAAAAAAAGAGGTCAGAATAAAGACACTCATTTGGGGGAAGATTTCTGCCAAACAGAAGCCCAAGATCTAATAGTATAGTGATGACAGAACTCATAACCGGAATCAAAAGGGTTTCCTTCCATTTGTGTGCATATTGGTAATGATTATCCCATTGATCACCAAATGATCACCTCACTTAGGTGAGCTTTCCCAAGCATTCATTACCCTTCTCTATAAAATTAGTCTTTGTAGGGCAGCTCTGAGGATGTTCTTTTGTTTGTACTTTAGGTAGTGGTTCCAATCCTTTTCAGCATCTGGAGAAGAGCGCTGTCTTACAGGAGGTATGGTTGGAAATAGTTTGTGCTTTTTCTTTTTAGTTCTGTTTTAGAATAGTAGGCAGAGAACCACTGGGATATTGTGATAAGGAATACAAACTAAGAATGTCGACACTGCTATGGGGAGAGGGTGAAAGATTGAGACTCATTCTCCCAGGGGTTGGAGGATTAGCTCAGGTGGTAGAATGCCAGCCAATGGGTGAAAATATCAGATGCAGAGTTCTAGTGCTAGTCTTGGACAAAAACAAATCACTCTCCCTAATTTTGTTCAAAAGTAAATAAATTCATTTTCCATTTATGTATTAAAAAAACAAGTAATTCAATTGAGTTCAGAGGCTATAGATGAGGAAAAAGGAATATTTCTTTGTCATAGAAAGACCTCAAACTTAGAAATGCAGACACTGTGTTTTGTGTTAGGAATTTTAAATGTCAGAGGATGTGTTTAGTACTGGTTGTCGGAAGAAGTTACAATACTAAACTCACTGTGCTCATGGGATGTAGATAAAGATTGGGGTTCTAATGGATAAAGCCCATAAAGCTGAAGTAGTTAATGTAAAAAATGAATTAGAGCCACACTTGACAATTGTATATTATAGTAAACAGAACTGTAGACAGGTAACATTATTTGGATATTGTATTAAAATATTTATTATAAATTTGTGTGACCTATGATAGAAAAGGTAAGCATATACTATAAGAATATTTTTAATATTTCCATAGGCTCGTATATTCAATGAAACTCCCATCAATCCCCGAAGATGCTTGCATATTCTTACAAAGATTCTTTACCTACTCAACCAGGTAAGTTATTTAGATTTTCTTCATACATGTGTTCCAGAATGAAATATTACCTGAAATGAAGTACTTTCTGGAAAGTATATTTATAAATACACATAGTTTTAAAATCCATGATATTTTATCATAATAGGAACATACTCTTCTTGAGCACAAGAATATATGTTATATATTTCTTTTTAGATTCATAAGGTATTAAAATAAGCAAATAGTAGATTCTTGATAAACATGATTTGAATTTAACATGTACTTGCTGGAACATACGATTTACATTGTACTCTAGTGCTCCCAATTTTTGCAGCATCTTGAATTTAGAGGTTTTTATGACTCTCCAAAAATATAGTGCACAGGTGGATAAACTTATGAGATTTTATCTTTTTTGTATGTAACAGTGATGGCTTTAAGTTTGATTTACTATTTAGATATTTCACTGTTTCTAGCAACATGAATCTGGGTAATTTAACCATGATAGGCCTGTGTGTCCTCTTCTGTACTGAGATTATAATGCTTAATAATATAATGAAATAATACATATTAAATAGTGAGAATAGTGCTGGACATAGTATATATCTTGAATAGTTTTCACTCAGTTACTTTAGCAAATTTTACTGCATACTTACTGTGTCTTACGTACTGTTCTGGACAGTATAAAGTAGATTCTGTGTTTTATTAGTGTTGCTATTTTTGTGTTTCCTTAACCATCTTTGATTCAGGCTGAAAAAATTCACAGAATATAGAGAACTTTATAAAATATTTTGTTTATGGATTTTACATTTATGCACTTGTATGTGTATGTGCACACATGCTTACATATGCCATATATTTCAAGTGGTTTACATGTGATTCCAAGAAGGCTAATTTCAAATTCTAAGAGAATCCTAAGAGAACATTTTCTCTTCTGTTTTGTGGCTGATGACCTAATCCAGAGATTTAATAATTTTTTTGTGGTTTGCAAATGGATACTGAATAAAAAGCATATAATTTAAAATAGACTATATCTGCCCATAAGCTCATTAACTCCTTTGTGGTAGTATATTATATTTAAACTAAAGTCATACAGTGTGTCTTAACTTTCTTTGTATATGTTGTGCCCAAATTGTCTAGGTCCATTATATAAAAAGAATTTTGAGTAGTCCAAGTTGACTCAGCATATCCCTTTATATTGAATAATATTACTTACATGGAGAACTTCATGCTGAAACACTATAAGGAAATTATCAAGCACAACATAAGCATAATTAATTGCACAAACAAGTTTGGCAACATTCATTTTATTTCTCCCTAGATCATGGTAGGCTTTATGGAAAAATATTTTTAAATTTCTACTACAGTTGAGAGAGCCATATATTTACTGAGTTTCAACTAAAAAGTTGGGGACTTACATGAAATATGAAGTTCTGAAAAGAGACTGCACTTATGTAGTATTGCTTTTAATGAAATTAAAACTGTTGAAATGGTAATATTTTGTGTAGTTTGTGATCTGAAATGTCTTGAATATTAGTGAATAAGTTACCTAACACCACATTATTCAACAAAATATGATTCCCAGTTGGGTGCTGATGACTTATGCCTGTAATCTTAGCTACTCAGGAGGCTGAGATCTGAGGATTGTGGTTCAAAGCCAGCCTGGGTAGAAAAGTCCCCCATGAGACTCTTATCTATAATTAACTATTCAAAAACCAGAAGTGGAGCTGTGGCTCAAAGTGATAGACCACTAGCCATGAACATAAGAGCTCAAGGACAGCACCCAGGCCCTGATTCAAGCCGTACAACTGACCAAAAAATAAATAAATAAATAAAAAATTCCCAGTTCAGCAACATTTGCAAGATCCCCAAATGACTTGTTAATCACATTAAGGTGTGTGAAACTCTCAGCCCATGTTTTTGAGGAATTGGAACAGTGCTTGGGATAAGTAGCAGCTACTCAAACCTTATTAATAAATCTGGGTCCTTCTCTTTTGTTTTGCTTCTTATTGATCCTCAGAGATATGACTTTACAGCTGAATATTTATTATGCTCTTATGATACATCAAGCATTGTGCTGGGTGTTGTAGAAATGGATAAAGTATGATCTTTACACTTAGGCGCTGTAATAGTACTATCCTATTCTGATTAGAAACCACTTACTGTCATATTCTCCCTCCTTGTAAGTCCTTCTTCAGAGAAATATAAACAGTTTCTGCTAAAAGCTTAGAGACTACTGTTCCAGAATTTTTAAGTGTGCTATGTGATACTGAATTAGTTTAAATAAGTGGATAAATGGCCATCTGGGATTTAAAATGGAAAGCCAGACTAATCACCACCAAAAGACAGAATGTTTATAACAAGACATTTCCCATAGTTTGAACGTTTTTTACGGAAATAAAGGGACGATCCTTAACAACTACATTTTAAAGTTTTAAATTTGTTTTAAATTTTACTCAGGGTGAACACTTTGGAACTCTGGAAGCTACAGAAGCCTTCTTTGCAATGACTCGATTGTTTCAATCTAATGATGTAAGTCTTTTAAATTTCTTTTAGGATGAAAAAGACTTTTATTTCTTTTCCCCAGGGAACTTAGAGTGTTCCAATTTAGAGGTGGTTGTTTGAAATTTCTAAAATTACTTAATATTTATCTTCATAAAATTTACAAATGCTTATTAAAAAGGCTTGCAAAAATGATAGAATTAATGTTGTATAGTACAAAGCCACAGATGTTCTGTACTGACATAAAAATGGCTTAGACGCTTAATGGTTAAGGTCTTAATTTTTAACAAAGATAGATTGATGTAGAAGTCAGTATACACAGTGACCATATCTGTCAATTCTTAATCAAGTTTCTAGTAGGCTGAGGTTGGTATTGGTCAGGAGAATTGGCATTTTGTAAGAACTGGATATGGAGTTGGGGTGGTGACATGGAATAAAGAAAAAATCTACCAATATTGCTGCTTTTTCCTCTCTTCGGATTACCCTAATCTTTTAGAATATATGGCTACTGCTTTTCTTCTGTTTTCTAAGTATGGCACATGTTTCTCTTCTTTTCAACTGTACAGGGAAAGGGATTGTGGGATATATGTTTCTCAGTTTTCTATTAGCATAATTGGCTAAGACTTGATGTTCTTTTCATATGTACTACATGTCAGCACAGGTTATGTAGTACCCAACTTTTAGGACTTTCTGGGATTTGAGACTGGCTATGTGTCTAGATAATAAAAAGTTTTAGAAATAGTTCCCCAGGAAGGCCATCAGTTCTTGCAAGGCAGCTGTCTCAAGGAATGCCTTTATAGTACTCTTCAGGTAATAATTTCCTCAGACATTGAAAAAATGATGCTTGTATACTGTGGGTATGGCTCAAAGGATAGAGCACCTGCTAACAAGCTCAATGCCCCAAATTCAAACTCAAATACTACCAAAAAAAGGAAAAAATAATAATAATAGTAAATATGGTAAAAGTTTACTAATTAAAAAAAAAAAAGGACGATTGTATTGTATTGACAAAGGAGGCTTGGGAAAATTTAGAGATTCCAGGTACTCAGCTTTATTAGACTTTACCCATAGGTCTCCATTTCAGTTTTCAGGGTCTTCTTGCTTGCCAGTCAAGGTCTTAATTTTAACATAAGATGCTCTATAAGGGTATAAATTGAGTTTACATTGTAATTCAGTTTCCTGTGGTCACTAGACATATCTATTAAAGTAGTTAATTTCTGGTCTTTTACCCAGACCTTGAGCTGTATATTTAAAGTTCTAAGTTCATCGTTTCTTTTCCTAATGGGTAAAAAATGTCAGTGTACTTAGAAACAACTAGTGAAATATTTTATTTTATTTTTAATGCATTTTTCAGCCAGTGCTGGGTCTGACTGGGTTTGCACAAGTTAATAGGGTTAATGGATTATATATCATGATGGAACAAAAAGAATTGTTAGAGTCTGGAGTAGTAGTTGGATAATGAGATACTTGGAAATAAAAGGAGATGGGATACTATTATTGATAGAAACTGTGACAGTGGTCACCAGTGGAGGGAGAATAAACCACTGGAAAAAGAGAAGGCCAAGGAATTGAGAAGCCAGATTGTAGAGTTAAGGTTTGTATGGATATGTGGATAGTATGTCCACCACTGTTTATTCCTGTGATAATACTAGAGAGAATAATAATGAACAAGATAGTAATTTTTTTAAAATAGGAAAAGTATACTGGAATCTCTATGTATAACCAGGCAGGGTGGCAGATGATACATAAAGGCAGAAGCTTTAAACCCAGAGTGTTTTAGGAAGCAAGTTGCAATGAAAGAAAGTGGGGTAATGATTTGAAATGATAGTGAGCAACAACTTGAGCCACTTTTCCATCTGTAGGCCTGGTATTATGAGGTGATATGAGAGAAAACACCCAACATTTTGAGAACGCTGAGGGATAATTCTTAGGGAAGAAAGTTTTTTTTATTTTTTTGGGTCCAGTCGTGGGGCCTGAACTCTGGGCCTGAGCGCTGTCCCTCAGCTCTTCAGCTCAAGGCTAGCGCTCTACCAC
>NW_012282559.1:0-1800 GCF_000151885.1 Dipodomys ordii
AAAAAAAAAAAAAAAAAAAAAGGCTAAGGGACAGTGCTCAAACCTATAGTTCAAGCCCCAATATTGGCACGTGTATGTGTGCATGCGCACAGGCACACACACACACACACACACACAGCACAAGAAGTGTGAGAAGAATAGTGCTTAGGAATTGCCTCACATCCTGGTTAAGTTAGGCTGTACAAGGGCAAGATGTCTGGTAGGATTTTGGCTGAGGAGAAGTTGGGGGCTTGGAGGGGAAGTATTCTGTATATTTGTCATGTCTAGATTGACTGCCTCTGTGTTTACACAGCGTTATGTTACAGCAATTGAAATGTGACTAGTGTAATGTTGGAAATGAGTTTCTGATTTTATTTGATTTTAATTTAAAAGGCCCCAAGAACCTTGTTGGAGACTGCTATTACGGAGGTTCAGCTACCTATTACCAGGAAGAGTCCTCTATTGTTCACACTAAAGAGTACATCACTGAGTGGGTACATCAAGAACCATGAAAAGAACACCGGGTACCTATTACTTAGCTTAAGTAACCAGGCTTTGGCTGGGCACTGGTGGCTCATGCCTGTAATTGTAGCTACTGTAATTGTAATTGAGATCTGAGTATCCTGGACCAAAGGAAGGTAGCCTGGGCAGACAAATCTGAGAGAAACTCTTATCTCCAATTAACAAAAAAAGAAAAGAAAAAGAAGGAAGGAAGAAATAAAGAAAAGAAAACCTAAGCCATTACTTCTGTGATGGGGAGAGGGTAGGAAGGTAGAAGAAAACCTTTTTCCCATTCTTTTGTTTTGTGACTTTTGAGTTTTGTTTCGTGTGTGTGTGTGCATGCGTGCGCACACACACATGCACACCTATGTGTGTTTATTCCCTGTTTCGACAACAAAAATTTAACTTTGAGATAAGGAAGTACAGAAGAGAAGGGGGATCATTGTTTCCTTTTGTTGCTTGCCCTTTGTCAAAATTTTAAAGGATGCAGTCACCTCACTTTTATTCCCCTCCTGGGCTCTGCCCCTGTGTGGAGTGGCTAGAGTGCTTTTTCTCTTAGAAGTTCATCCCCAGGTCCCATCCTATGTGTTCAGCCTTTTATCTTTTTGCTTAGTGCTCCTTTCCCCATGTCAATTTCTATGGTAGTTGGAAGCAGCTTCCTCGAGTTTGTTTTTAAGAAAAGTGCTGTCTTCTTGGGATGAGTTCTTTATTGGAGAGTTTTTAAATATGGTTAGCCTTTCATGTGGGTCTCTAGAGAGTTAGGCCCCTTCTTATAGAAGAATGGACTCAGCTTGGGTCCATTCTGAGTAGCTCTTGAACTCCGCAGAGTGCTGGCTGTGTGGTAGACCTTCAGGATCCCTGCCAATGAATAAACCCAGAGGCTATCCTCAGGGTCACTGTTTTATAGTAGGAGCCCAACAAATGAGCACTGTTCATCTGGAAAGGATGAGGGAGATGGTCTGTATGAAGTACTGGATGGAGCTAATGAAAAACACCTGCCTCTGCTTGGCAGGCTAGGAGGCCTTGCAGAAAACAGCCTTGGGAAGAGCCCTTGCAATAATTGTCTTGCAGTAGGAAAAGGGAAGGTATAGTATAGGGGAAGGGAAAGTAGGCTTGGGACCCTGAAGCCTAGGAGGGGAAAGGGAGGAGCTATTACGTGTGTTCAGATTCATTCATTTACTTCCTCCATTTCCCCTGCCCATATATCTGAATTTAGGGAGTGAATGCCATTTAGTGCTACTCTGGTCTGGTCTGTCTTATCTTTTCCTTCCTTCCTTCCTTCCTTCCTTCCTTCCTTCCTTCCTTCCTTCCTTCCTTCCT
>NW_012282560.1:0-4049 GCF_000151885.1 Dipodomys ordii
TTGAAAGGTAAGTACCAGAAATGCCAGAAAGAGAACAAAGATGGCCAAAATATCAAGGAAATAATAGAAGAAAAAAATTCCAGAACTAAAACAAGAGTTAAGCTAAACAGGCTCACAACAGGGACTAAAGAAGACCCACAATGAACACACCATTGTGAAGCTTCAGGGTATCCTGGGTTCTGTGATGACTCTATAAACTTAAAGAGAAAAAAGAGACAGAAGCCAAGACTGCAGCAGTAATACTGGAATCAGGTGGACTAGGGACCAATAGATGTGTTTTGTGTTTGTGTCTGTGTCTGTGTCTGTGTGAAAGAGAGACTGGGGGTAGGGGAGGCGGGCAGAGAGACTTTCCTTTAAGTTCCCAGAGTTGAGCAAAAAGCAGTTTGGTTAATTGGGGTTTGTAGTTAGCTGATTCCAGTTAAGTAAGATTTTACTGCATTTTGTACCCACACTAATAGCTCTGATTGTGTCACACCCTGTGTTCAAAACCCTCCATTGGGAAATAATGATGGAGGCAGTCAAACAATGAAATGTCAATTTACAAAGGGAAAAATTGGAAATAACTGAGCAGGCTGATTAAGTGGATGATGCCACATTCTTGCAGTGCAGCTTAGAATGGCGTTAAGCGCTGGGGTTTGCAGAAGGGGGTCACCGTGTCTTCCAGGGTCAGGCCTCGTCACAGCCTGTTTATGATCTGCTCACAGCAGCTCTAGGCCTTTTGGTTGTCAAGGTTACGTACAAGCGATTCATTCAAAATGGAGTTCCAGGCAGGGGCTGGTGATGGGCCACTCCTGTAATGCTGGCTACCAGGGGGCTGAGAGCTGAAGACCCTGGTTTGAAGCCAGCCAGGGCAGGAAGGACAATGAGATTCTTACCTCCAGTTAACCAACAAAAAGCCAGAAGTGAGGTGTGGCTCAAGTGATGGAGTACCAGCCTTGAGCAAAACAACAACAAGAAAAAGCTCAGGGACAGCACCCAGACCCTAGGTTTAAGCCTTAGGACTGGCATGGTTGCGTGCGCATGCTCACGCGTACACACACACACACACACACACACACACATCCTATAGGACCCTGCAGTCCTGGGAGGCTAGGAGAAACTTCTGGATTCCCCAGATATACAGGGTGGGGAGAGAGTGGGCAACAGGGCTGTACCTCCCTCTCCCATAATGCTGGGAGCTGTTCACTAAACTATGCCTTTGTGTCTGGGGTCACGATGAACACATTCTGCTGAGCGGCCAACACCTACAAGACCTGGGGGAAGGGAGGTGGGGGCTTCCGGGACCACACTAGAGTTTGGAATTCAGGGCCTTCTAGGTCTAGAATCGGCATTCTTAACCCCTGGCCTCCCTACCCCAGCCCCAGGGAGGAGCTGGAGGTCCGCAGAGCCTGACCCATGACTCCATCCAGGTTCCCGCTGCGGTTTGGCAATAGCCTTCCTGGGTTTGTTCTCCTGATCTTGCCCTTTGGGAGGCCTTGGGCGAGTCCTCTATCCTCATTGGCCTTGGCCTCCTGGCCTGGGACCAGCCGGGCAGGACAGCGCCCTGGGCTCCTACACAGGCTCGTGGGTCCCCCGAGGCCCCGGCTGGGTGAAGAGCAGGACCTGGATTGGCCCATGTCGAGCAGAGCCTTCAGAAATTCCTAGGTGTGTATTCTAGAAGCTTTTACGATCCTTATATTTGCAAACACCAACATAGCAACTGATTTTTCCCAACAAGAAACCAAAAGCATGAGGGACCCCCCATCTTTAGTGGGCACAGCATTGCCCACTAAAGGCAGGGTGCCACAGGAGACCCCACCACCCCACTTCTTGAAGATGCAGTAGTGCCACTCATACCTTACTGGGCCAGGCAGCCTGGCGTGGTGGGAAGATGGTAAGTGGGCATGTGATGTATGGTAGCCCCAGGGCAGCTCGTGTGAAACAGGCTGTGAGAAGGAGATACTCTGAGAAGGCCGGGACTTCTGGAGGGTCCTGGGCCCTGGAGCACGAACCCCTCTCTTCCCACCAGAGGGCCTTTCCCACTGCTGGTAGCCCTGACAATTCTCAAGCCTTTGCACTCCTAGGAAAATACTGCTAGGAATGGAAATCACTTTTGGGGTCCCTCGCTGGTTTCCAGGTCAAAGTGCCTGTCTGTGGGTGTGGGTGGTGTCCCCTCCTCCCGTGGGAGGATCCAGGCTCCTTCTGTTCTTTTCCTCCACCACGCACGCACGCGCGTGTGCACGCGCACACACACAGCTGAGGCAAGACACACTTGAACCTTCATCCTTTAAACTCAACTTAGAACACCCCACCCTCCCCGCTGCCACAACTCATAAGCACACAACTTAAATTTCCTCCAAGTAGATGTGTTTCTTTTCTTTCTTACTTTGTTGTTGTTGTTAGTCATGGGGCTCAAACTCTGGGCCTGGGCTCTGTCCCAGAACTCTTCAGCTCAAGGCAAGTGCTCTACCACTTGAGCCACAGCGCCACTTCTGGTTTTTCTGGTGGTTTATTGGAGATCAGAGTCTCACGGCCTTTCCTGCCTGGGTTAGCTTTGAATTGCGATCCTCAGACCTCAGCGTCCTGGGTAGCTAGGATTACAGGCATGAGCCACTGGCACTCAGCTGACTGTGTTTCTATAAATCACTATGCATGAAAAAAGTGGACCATGATATAAGATTATCATTCCCAGGGGTTCTTGAGTCCCGCAGCTCCTTCTTCTCCACTGATGGCCACACTGTGGACTTCCAGTGCCATGGACTATTAGATTGTTCTGGGATTTATCTAAATGCAATCATTATATGCGCATGCATATACACATGTCTGATGTCTGATTTCACCTTCTGTTTGTGAGAACTGTGTTACTGAGTGTGGTGGCAGCTTGTTTACATCCATTGTTGAATGCACTGCACCTTATAAACACCTATCCCCCCATCCCTCCTCCTGTTGACGGATGCAGGGGAGACCCTGTGGCCTGCACACCGCACTTGTCTCTTGTGGCTGGGCACACATGAAGGAGCGGAATTGCTGGGTCATCCTGTACACATACATTCAGCTTGATACTACCAAACCTCCATAAGTGTGTTTAAGTTATAGCTGGAGGAATTACAGAAGGTGTTTGAGAAGGGGGCTTTCAAAGAGATGTAAATAACAGGGGAAGAAAGGGCAAGAAGAAGCCAGGGCCAGGGAATGCAGGTCAGACCTGCAGGCCAGCAAGGGGTTGGTGTCAGGAGCCATCCAGACCCTGGAGGATGGGACGTGAGCAAGTGACACTGTGATAGTTGAAGCCCCTGGGCTCTTCCTGCTGTAGATTTTCATCAGTGAGAATGGGAAGAAATTAACGTCTCTTGCGGGGTTTGAACAATACATTAAGCACATTCACTCATCATTACAGTGTTTTCTTTACTTTGGCTTTTTGGCCCTCATTTGTGCTTCCTTCCCTGTGGAGGGGACAGAGAGTTTCAAACTATGACCGAGGGTTGGGGACATAGCTCAGTGGTGGAGAGTTTGTGTAGCATGTGCAGACAGGGCCCTGGATTAGATCCCCAGCATTGCAATGAACAAACGAGGCACAATCGCTTCTGTCTGAGTGTTCCCTCTGCAGACACCAGAGCCATCCACAGAGGCCTCCATACTGTGACACACACACAGATGTGAGCAATGCGGAATATCCCAACTGCCCAGTGCTGCGGATGGCAGATCTCTAGCTTCCAGGTGGTTGACGCTGAGAAACACAAGTCCCTGCGCCTCCAGACCCCAAGTGGTTTAGTCACATGGGTCAGTCTTGGGGCTCACCATGCCCAGCTATCTTCTGAACAGGTGACCTTTCTATTTGAGTAGGGCCCATGGCCCATGGTAAAGGACAGTTTCCTGAGAAGGAAAAGGAGGAGACAGACTCTACCCAAGAGTGCAGCTCTGGTTCATAGGAACCCTTCAGGCTTGGTGCATCCAACATTTCTGCCTATGTTTCTCCTTCCTTCCTTCCTTCCTTCCTTCCTTCCTTCCTTCCTTCCTTCCTTCCTTCCTTCCTTCCTTCCCTTCCCTTCCCTTCCCTTCCCTTCCCTTCCCTT
>NW_012282561.1:0-2423 GCF_000151885.1 Dipodomys ordii
AAAAAAAAATCTTTTGGCCAGGCGCCAGTTGACTATAATCTTATCTACTCTGGAAGCTGAAATATAAAGATTGCAGTTTGTAGCCAGCCCAGGCAGGAAAGTTCATGAGACTCTTTAACCACTAAAAAAGCCAAAATTGGTGCTGTGGTTCAAGAAATAGAGCACTAACCTTGATCAAAAAAAATCTCAAGGTCAGGGGCCGGGAAGGTGGCTCAGTAGTAGAGCGCTTGCCTTGCATGCCTGTGGCCCTGGGTTCGATTCCACAGCACCATATAAGCAAAAAGAAAAAAGCCAGAAGTGGTGCTGTGACTCAAGTGGTAGAGTGCTAGCCTTGAGCTGAAGAGCTGAGAGACAGGGCCCAGGCCCAGAGTTCAGGCCCCACAACTGGACCCAAAAAAAAAAAAAACAAAAAAAAACTCAAAGTCAGCACTCAGGCCCTGAGTTAGCACTAGGAGCAGTGCGCGTACACATACACACAAATCTTAAAGTTTTTGTGCTGTCTAGCTTCAAGTTTACATATTAATTGTTAAAATCTCCTTTTTATTTACTTAATTACTGTTTATTAAAATACCGATACCTTACCAGATAAACACATTTTTTCCCCCTTTTAAGCCCAGGTTTGCACGTTTATACAAAAGTATGAATCTAATCACCATTGGCAAAGTACTTTTCCTTAGAGATCTGGCTGTGGTTTTTGTTTGTTGTTACTGTTTTTGTTGTTTTGGGGTGGAGGGGTTGTTGAGTGTACTCTTATTTGTGAACGCTATTTTGATTGTGCTCTTCAGTTATGAAAATTATGAAAATTAAAGCTTTTGACTTAAACTTTCCAGGGTAACATTATGAAAGCCAGTTTAAAGGTGGTGCTAGGCATTTAGGAGGCAGAGTTAGGGAGACTTTATGTTTAAGGACAACCTACTCTATATAGGGAGTAACAGGATAGCACTGAGACAGGTTCTCAAACAAAAAAAAATGATGGTAATTAAAACAGTCCTTTAGGGTTGGAGATGTATTTCAGTGGTACAACACATTGAACTCCCTGGGTTCAATCCCCGCACCACAACTAGTAACTTGCATTCCCTTTTATATAAATTACATTTTAGTAAATGTATTAAATAAAATATCAGACTCTAGTATCTTCTCAATATATTATTTTATCCTAAATTATTACCAACATTAATTGACTTTTATAGGACTATTACTGTTCAATTGAAACCATAATTTTATGTTATACCATGTTTAAAAATAGTTGTGTTAAGTTGATCATTGAATTAATAAGTTTAGAGGACTCAAATTACCCTTACCCCTAATCAAATGATTTTATAAGAAATACTGTAACACTAAATATAAAAAAAAACTATATTTGAATTTTGTATTTTCTTTTTGTATTAAGACAACACTCCTCGACTTAGATGCTTTGGCAAGACATTTGGCTGACTGTATTCGAAGGTAAAATTTGATATGAAATTGGAAGTTATATTATTAAGGAAAGATAAATGATATAACCATTTTGTTTTGCTTGTGTTCTTGTGATTTTGTAGTAGGGAGATCCTTGATCATCAAGATGGTAATATAGAAGATGATGGGCTTACTGGACTTCTGCGGCTTGCAACAAGTGTTATTAAACACAAACCTCCTTTTAAATTTTCAAGGGAAGGACAGGTATGTCTTAAAACATCCACTGCCTGTGTGAAAAATGATTGAAACATTATGGTTTTGAAACATTTAAATTATGCTTGAAGTTAATGTTGGCAGAACTGGAGAAATTTCAATAATTTGAACCCTGTGAATAGAAAACTTTTGACTCATTTCAGAATATAAAAATAAGTTTTAATTTCTATTACTGTAATACAAAAAGTTCACCTCTGCTGCACATTAGTGTCTCATGTCTATAATCCTAGCTATTCAGGAGCTGAGATCTAAGGATAACAATTGGAAGCCAGTACAGACAGGAAAGTCTTTTTGGTACTTTATAGGAGTCCCTTGTCTCCAATAAGCTACAAAAAAGTTCATAATAGAGCTGTGGCTCAAATGGTAGAGGGCTAGCCTTGAGCACAAAAAGTTAGGGATGGTGTCCATGCCCTGAGTTCAAGAGCCCCAGAACTGGGACAAAAATAAAGAAAAGATGACCTCTTTAATGGTATAGTTTTTATAAGATTCAGTATTTTAACTATCTTAAAGTGTGAATCAATACCATATAATGGAAATAATAAGTAGCTCTAGGATTGTAAGTTGATTTTTGTTTTGTCTGGCTTAGGGCTTGGACTCTGGGCCTGAGCGCTGTCCCAGAGCTGCTTTTGCTCAGCTTTAGCACTATACCACTTGAGCCACAGTGCCACTTCTGGCTTTTTAGTAGTTTATTGGAGATAAGAGTCATGGAGTTGGGGCTGGGAAGGTTGCTCAGTGGTTGAGCGCTTGCCTTGCAT
>NW_012282562.1:0-1451 GCF_000151885.1 Dipodomys ordii
GAAGGAAGGAAGGAAGGAAGGAAGGAAGGAAGGAAGGAAGGAAGGAAGGAAGGAAGGAAGGAAGGAAGGGAAGGGAGGGAGGAGAAAGGAAGGGTGGAGAGGGGAAAAGGAGGTAAAAATACTTGAAAAGCATTTATCTGATATTCTAATTTAAAACATAATCTATTCTCCCATGAATTGGTAACAAGACACATGCAAATTTACAAATAAACAAGAGACTTGAATGTAGTTTCAATTCAGATGATATACAGAGGATCCATAACTACATGAAAAACAATGCTCCTACTCATTAGGAAAATGCAAATTAAAATGGCTTCATACCTGTTAGCATGGACTATTACCCCTAAAATGGAATATAAGTATTGGTGCAGATATAGAAGAAATTGGAACTGTGTGCTGTCAGAGGAGAAAAAAAAAATGGTACAGCCACTGTAGAAAACGGTTTGGCTATTTCCCAGAATATTAACATAAAATTTCCACATGATCCAATAATTCTGGTCTCAGGTTTATACCAAAATAACTGAACGGATAGCTGTATGCCAATGTTCATAGCAGCTTCATTCACAAAAGCCAAAAGGTCAAAGCCCAAATATCCACCAACAAATAAATATATAAACAAACTGTATATACTGCATGAAACAATGACATTGTGAATATACTTTTTTAATGCCACTGAATTTTATAATTATATGGGTAAAGGTTAAGTTTTACTGTTGACTTTTTCTTAACAAATTCCTCTTATTCCTCTATTCAGAGAGGACAAAGAAACAGACTAGTCAGTCAATGGCTGACCCAACTAAAGAACTAGCTCCCTTTCATAACCACTATACCTTCACAGGAAGATGACAAAATTAACCATTTATGTAAATACATTCTGCTTCTTCACTTGATCTCATGTATCTGATCAACCATGTTGTTCTAAAACAAATGACTTCTCCTTTGTATCCATCTCACATAGATTTTTTTGTAACTCCCCAGTGGCTGCTGGGGATTTCTTGCCCACTACTGTTTGTATGTTGCCTTTATACACATTTGTATTTTGCTATGTGTATACCTCACATTAGATTATAAACTCTATGAAGACTATGAAGTATATGAAGATTAAGAATTTAAAATGAGAACCTCAAATAAAAATAATACCCCCATCTGTATAACTAGCTGTTAATGACTATTATTTTTGTCTTCAGTCTGAAGCCTTTAAAGTCATAGAATTTAGACAACTGTTTAGAAAAGAAGCCGACAGGGGTTACTTTTAGAGTATTTTTCACTTTTAACCTTCAAGCAAATCTCTGTCTTCAGAATACTTGTATGCAAAATAAAGAAAAGCACAGAGCTAAAAAAAAAAAAAATGGTGGCCGGGCGCCGGTGGCTCACGCCTGTAATCCTAGCTACTCAGGAGGCTGAGATCTGAGGATCGCGGTTCAAAGCCAGCCCGGGCAGGAGAGACCGTG
>NW_012282563.1:0-1198 GCF_000151885.1 Dipodomys ordii
TCAAGGTTAGCGCTCTACCACTTGAGCCACAGCGCCACTTCCGGCTTTTTTCTTTTTGCTTATGTGGTGCTGAGGAATTGAACCCAGGGCCTCTGGCATGCAAGGCAAGTGCTCTACCATTGAGCCATCTTCCCAGCCCTATAATGGATCTTTTATGCTGGACTATGGACTTATTTCCACTTAAATCTTATGTAATATGACAATGTAATCCTTCCTTTCCCAGCATTAATGCTAATCTTTGGTTTGGTACACTCCTCTCCCCTGTTTTTATTTGTATTTATTAACATTACTAAATGTAATGTATTCTGGATGGTACCTCCAAATAGAATAAAAGACATGAAGCTGAACACCAGTGGCTCACACTTATAATCCAAGAAGGCTGATATCTGGAAGATCAAAGTTTAGGGCCAGCCTGAGCCTTAATTTTTCCTAGAAAAATTTTGCTAGAGTCCAACTCCAAAATAACAAGCAAAGAGTAGGACTGGAGATGTGGCTCAAGCAGTAGAGTACCAGCAGAACAAGCAAGCTGAGTAAGTATGGCCCTGAGTTAAAATCCTAATACTGGCAAAAATAGGTAGGTAGATAGATGATAGATAGATACATAGGTAGGTAGGCAGGCAGACAGGTAGCAGATAGAATTAGAAACAGAATTTCATGATATAGCTCAAGCTGGTCTTGGACTAATGATCCTCCTCCAACCTCAGTCTCCTTAGTACTGGGATTACAAGAGTGCTCTACCATGCTTAAGAGTCATTTTCCTCTGTTTTCTTGGAATAAAGCACTGTGTGCATGGAAGTTTGGTGCAACCTGTTTTGTTTGAATACCATTCTTGTAAGTTACCTATCTAGTGCTTTGTCAGTGCTGATTTCAGGATACTCTCTCCTGTTAATATTATGTTTCAAGAGTTTTGCATGAACAAGGTGAATGATTGGCTTTTTAGGATTAGGAGAACAGGGTCATCCAGCACTTCTTACTAATACAGTATGTAACAATATGCCAGGGGCTGATTTGTACCCTACATTCATGAGCAATTTCCTCCTACTGTGATTTGCTAGCATGTACAACTAATAGTAACTGCCTTCCACCTTTCATGCCACTATTACCAGTACTACACTAAAGCCATTGACAAAGGATTTTTGTCCCTGAGCCTTTTCTGTCTTTTCTGTGAATGTGATTCTTTTTTTTTTTGGGGGGGGGG
>NW_012282564.1:0-1466 GCF_000151885.1 Dipodomys ordii
CCAAAAAGACCACCGAGAGTCAGACTTTACAGCTGTTTTAAGATTTTATTTAAACGGGCTGCACTCCAAACAGCAGCACCTAGGAGGAGAGCCCCAAAGTAAAGATCTGCAGGGTTTATAAAGGCACACAACCAACCAGGTGTTTGGATTACCACCACGTGTTGCTCTGCTAGAAATAAGCAACAAGTGGTCAGTGCCTCAAAACTTTAACCCTTCATTCCCCCCTTGACTTATGGTCTGAGACACAATCTTGTGGCTCCAACCTCAAGCTAAACTCCAACAGTCCCTAATTGACCTTAGCCATACTATTAAACAGCAATACCAATAACAATCAGTTCATTTTTATTTTCTTGAGGTGTATGCAGAGTTGTTGGGTAGGATGCTTGGAGACTTCCCGTGTTTCCCTATGGTTGTCCAGGGCAAAGGGGTCAGCCGGTCTGGTGTGGGAGCAGTGGATCGAAGCAGCAATGCCATCCACCTTAAGGGTTCCACCATGGTTCCAGAGATATCAGGTTGTGCCTTCAAACAAACACCCAGTCCCCTGGTTTAAACAAATGGGGGGGTAGGAATAGAAGCAAAATCATATAATGTTCTAAGCTGGGACCACATCCTCTTATGCACCAGCTGTAAATAGTCAAGCTTACACAGAAATTCAATATCATCCAAATCAGCAAGCAATTCAGTCTGAAGGCTAGGGATAATGGGTGGAAAGTGTCCATACATATTTCAAAAGGAGTAAAGCCAAGCTGATAGGGTGAATTTCTTACTCTGAACAGGGCAAAAGGAAACAGCGGTACCCAGTCTGGGCCAGTCTCCAAGGCCAATTTAGTTAAGGTCTCTTTAAGAGTCCGATTCATTCTTTCTACCTGCCCTGAACTCTGGGGTCTATAAGAACAGTGCAATTTTCAATCCGTCCCCAGTGCTGCGGTTATTCCCTGATTTACTTTTGAGACGAAGGTCGGTCCATTGTCCTACCCAATGGTGGATGGGAAGCTATACCTGGGTAGGATTACTTCCAGGATCTTAGACATGACTTTCGAGGTCTCGTGCTTTGTTGGGTAGGCTTCAACCTATCCTGGAAAGGTGTCTACAAAAACTAGCAAATATTTATATCCAAATTTTCCAGTTTTAATTTCTGTGAAGTCTACTTCCCAATACACACCTGGCCTATCTCCATGGAGGCGAGCTCCTTTTGTAACCAGTTGATTAGGGGCATTGGTGAGCTGACAGCCTTTAAAATTTTTAACAATGTCCTCAATGAGTTGATTTCCTTGCCTGATTTTTACTTCTGAGTGTAGGAGCAAGTCCTCCATTCTTTGGGTTCCCATGTGAAAGACCCGATGGATTCTCATAAGAATCCTCTTGCCCAATCTTTGTGGCAAGATAAGTTGCCCCTCACCAGTTTTCTACCAGTTTTTATTTCTTTCTCTGTTTTGGGGTTTATAGGCCATGGAAATTTTCTTTAT
>NW_012282565.1:0-2165 GCF_000151885.1 Dipodomys ordii
TTTTCTTTTTGCTTATGTGGTGCTGAGGAATCGAACCCAGGGCCTCATGCATGCAAGGCAAGCACTCTACCACTGAGCCACCTTCCCAGCCCGAGATTTTTTTTTTTTGTTGTTGTTATTTTTTTTTCCCCACCCAATCCTCCCCCACCCCCTCACCAAAGTTGTAAAGTTCGTTTTCCATATGACAACTTGTACTTCTCATTGTTGCAATGGGTCAAGGTGGACCCGAGTTTTTTTTTTTTTTTTTTAAACAAGGGTTTAAAAGCACAGTGCAGAGGCCTATGCCTGTAATCTTAGCTACTCAGGAGACTGAGATCTGAACATCGTGGTTCAATCAAGCCAGAGCAAGAAAATCTGTTTGACTCTTATCTCCATTAGAGCTACCAAAAAAGCTGGAAGTGGAGCTGTGGCTCAAGTGGCAGAGCCAGCCTTGAGCACAAAATCTCAAGGACAGCAGTTTAGGTACAGCTCAGGCCCAGTGTTCAAGCCCCAGGTTTGGCACACACACAGACACACAGACACAGACAGACAGACAGACAGACACACACACCTACACACACACCCTACACACTAAGATAAAGCAAGGGTTTTTTTCTTTATTTTTTTTGATTGTAAAGATATTGTACAGGCTGGGAAGATGGCTCAGTGGTAGAGCGCTTGCCTTGCATGCCTGAGGCCCTGGGTTCGATTCCTCAGCACCACATAAGCAAAAAGAAAAAAAAAAGATACTGTACAGAGGGGTAGAGGGGTTACAGTTATATGATAAGGTAATGAGTAGATTTCCTATGGAGCATTGTTACCTCCTCCTTTGTTTTTCCCCTATAATCCCTTCCCTCTTCACCTTCCCAACACCTCCCTCCTCCACCCACTAAATAAAATCCTTTCAAGGTTTTTTTTTGCTTTTATTATTTAAATTTTGATTACTTTTGTTGGACTTGTAATTGGTTTAATTTCTCCTCTTTACCCATCTGGAAAATATTATGGCCTTAGGCCATTGGTTTGTAAGCTTTTTAGTTTTACTAATGCTTGAAAGCAAAGACTATCCATATACTTTCACAATTTTCTGGTATGGATTAGAATTGAAGGTTTTCAAGAAAAAAAATCTTTGATTGAATAAACATTCAGCTTATATTAAGTTTGGAAGACATGAGTATTGAAATCTAGATACATAACCCAAGTTTAGGATGTTCGTAGTTCCTGGTCATCTCTTATTTTCTTTTTAGGGCTATGTAAATTCCTTCTGAAGTAGGGTGGAAAGTTGATCACTTTTGGTCTCATGAGTTCTAAGATTCCTTCTTATAATTGTGCCAGACTAACATTGTAATTCAGAATCAAGTTTTTATTCTCTCTCCTTCTGCAATATTACCCTGGTGAGTTCTGCTAGACCCAGAGGCCAGAACAGGCTCCTTCTTATCATGAGCTTACATAGGGAGCAAGGATCCTCAGAGAAGTCAAAAGAGTAATGCAGACACAATTAATGTGATCTGGCCAGAGTAAGTTTTTAACCATTGAAACTCCAAATTTATTTTGTGTGCCAATTACACACAAAGTGCTATGTGAGATACTGTATTGTTGGTAAAAATTGTGGAAAACTAATATTAGGGAAAGCAGAGGAGAGAGCTAAAGGAAAGAGGAAAAGATAGACATTTCACTGTTCTAAGTAGGTTGGCCTTCTGTGTTATTTCTTATTTCTATTGTATTTGAGTTATCTTATAACTCTATAAATTGTAGAAGCTGAAAGTAATACAAATAATTCTTGTTCATGACAATGTAAATTGTGTCTGGTGGAATGAAATTTATTTCAGCCCTGTGAATAGACTTGTTTGACATGTATTTATAAATTTATCTCCGAAGTTCTTATCTGATTATATATGTATAATGTTTCAAGTTCCCTTTGAACAGGTTGAAACATCTTTCTGGCCCCTTTATTAATTGTTGGGCTAAATAAAATTTTTGACATGTTCATTTTGTATTTATATAAGGGTGATGATTACTCTCTCTTTTTTTGGGGGGGGGGTCTGGTAATGGGGCCTGAACTCTGGGCCTGTGTGCTGCCCCTCAGCTCTTCAGCTCAAGGCTAGAGCTCTACCATTTGAGCCACTGCACCACTTCTGGCTTTTTTCTTTTTGCTTATGTGGTGCTGAGGAATTGAACCCAGGGCCTCA
>NW_012282566.1:0-1365 GCF_000151885.1 Dipodomys ordii
TCTGACAACATAGGCCTGTCCCTCACTCCTTCAATATCAACTCTGATGGACTTAAGTCCAGGTTATTTCTACCCCAGAGAGGACTGCATGTGTCAACACATAAAACAAAAATTTCTTTTTTTTTTCAACCAGAACAAAGAAATAGGTCCTTGTGAAGAAAACAACAACAAAACACCAAATGTCCATTAACTATGTGGAAACAGACCCCTGGGGACCAAAGTATTACCTATGTGGTTCAAAACCCAGCAGTGAGCTTCCCTAGCTCTTAGCTGTTCCCACTACTGCTATCTCACTCATAGCCACAAACGACTGCTCATTCTGAGCAGGCCCTTAAAACCCATTCTTGGGCTCATTCCACACAACCTCAAGTCTTCTCAGGGCGCACCTACCAGCAGTCTCTAAACAATGTGATACAACCCATCTGGGTTGCTCCTTGAGGGTGGCGCATCCTGCCCAGCAGGGATCATCAGAACACTCTGTGCTCTGCAGCCTCTCAGCCATAGTTTATTAGCTGAGTAATTATGGGAAGCTTCTGCATGTTCCTTATTGTGTGTTGATCATCAGCACATATCCAAAGAGGTAAAAATAAATGGCAGGAGGTCTGACTTGTTTGAAGCTGGAAAAATGTATATTTTCTCCAAGATCAAGCCTATGGATACTTACGGATACGAAGCATATGAAATGCACCTCAGGGCCCTGGTCTGTGTGGTCTGTGATTTCAAATACACAGGTATGTAAGATTTACACCAAAACCCAGCTATGAAATTTCTGTTCACTCACTTGTCCAACTACTGGATCATGCTAGGTCAGAGAAAGCACCACAGTCTGTCTGGGCACTGCCCTGGTTCTGTTTTCCCTGCCTGCCTGACACACTGAGCAAATGGGCTCCCTTCCCAACGCCCTACTTCTTCTACCTGGCAATGGGCAGGAGGAGGTGAAGTAAGGGAGGAAGACAGAATATTGATCTATCATTGTAGTGTCCTTGGGACCTCACCAAGAGCATCTGAGCTTGCCTTTTCTCGAATCAATTTTTTTTTCCCAACAGGGGGGGGCAACATTCCAAGAATTTTGGTGGAAAGAAAATATGGGCATAATATGGAGCAAAATGAAAAATGTAGATGAATATATTTATTTTCATTTTTTTCTCTTTTATTTTTTTTTGGGGGGGGTCCGGCCATGGGGCCTGAACTCTGGGCCCTCAGCTCTTCAGTTCAAGGCTAGCTAGCATTCTACCACTTGAGCCACAGCGCCACTTCTGGCTTTTTTATTTTTGCTTATGTGGTGCTGAGGAATTGAACCCAGGGCCTCAGGCATGCAAGGCAAGCGCTCTACTACTGAGCCACCTTCCCAGACCTTCTTTTTTAG
>NW_012282567.1:0-5362 GCF_000151885.1 Dipodomys ordii
AGGCAAGCACTCTACCATTGAGCCAACTTCTCAGCTTGGCAATTTTACTTTTATAGACGTGTATGTACTTTGGAATTTTCAAATTATATGCATACCTTACTGATTGCATAGTATTTATTTAGTTCCTTACAACACCTCATTTCAGTATTTGATTATAAAATTGCAGACTGAAAAAAATTTAAATTAATTTTCTAATTTTTTTCAGTTTCCACATTTTTAAACACTTATATTTCTGATTACATCATGATTAATTTTGTGCTAGCTACAAAACTATAAGCACTTATTTTACTGTATATAATAATTCTGCATTAAAATCTTAAGAGCAAATGTGGCTCTAATTGAGATTTTTGTTTATTGATATAAATGATAACAAGGAAAGTTATTTCCTGTTCTTTAAGACACCATGATGTCTCATGTACTAACTTAATTATGCAATGTCAAAGCATAAATAGACTCTAATTGACAAAACCCTCCTTGAATCTCCTTCCATAAAATGAAAAATCAATAATTCTAATGAGAATACTCATGGGTAAAATAGATGAAAGGAGACATTCTATTTTAAAATAGGTCAATTTAACAGAAATAATAAATATACAATAGAAAGATATCCTTTTAAAAACCACATCCCTATAGATATTTATTTTGTTCTCATGGCAAAGTATTAAAGCATTTTGTAAATTCTCCTAGATCCATACAATATTATTTATCTTGATTAAGTTATAAGTTACAGTATTTTTAGTGAAAGTTGATTATGTGTAATATACATTTCTTTAATTTTCAACAAAGCAAAAACATGTATAAATCCCCTTTGCTATATTGAAAAATAATTTAAATTTTTTATCCATGAAACAAAACATGACTTGTTTTGTCTATTATGGGACTCTAATTCAGGCCAAGGGCACTGTCCCTGAGCAGTTGAGTGTAATAATAGCGTTCTACCACTTTGAGCCACATCTCCACTTCTGGATTTTGGTAGTTAATTGGAGAAAAGAATTTCCCAGACTTTCCTGGTTGTACTGGCTGGCTTCAAACCATGATCCTCAGATCTCAGCCTCCTCAGTAGTTAGGATTACAGGTTTAAACAACCAGCATCCGGCTAAATATGAATTTTACTTGTGTATTCATTTTTGAATTTTATTTTTAATTATAGTAGAATATTTATCCAACATATGTAAATCAATTCAAATATACAAAAGAGAGTTATGTAAATTCATTCAAATATACAGAATGGAGAATATTACTTATCATTACCTTGCTTTTTAGTGGCTTCATTGTTTCTAAAAATGTTTATAGAAGGAAATCTATTACTTTTCAGAAATTTATGAAAATTTGAACTTTGAATAGTGTTGAGATGAATGTAAGTTGACAGAGCTATACTTGAAAACTGTATGAAGGTTTCAAAAAATTTTAAATAGAAATAAAATATGATCCAATAATAATATTTTGCCTTATATACTCTAATTGTAGCTAGTATCTGAAAAATATTGCTGTCCTTTCATATTTTACTGTTTTATTATCCACAGTTGCCAATAAATGGAAACAACTCAAGTATACATTTAGAGAGTATTACTTAATGAATATGTAACATACATTCCCCATGCAATGTTTTTTTCTAAAAAGTAAACATTCTTTTACATAACAAGAGTTAAAATTTTTCAAAATTTTACATTATCAAAACCCAAACACATTCTTTTTTTTAATTGTTAAAATACTGTACAGAGGAGTTACAATTACATGGGCAAGATAATTAGTACATTTCTTATCAAGCATTGTTGCCTCCTCCTTTGTTTCCCCTTCCTATCCCTTCCCATCTCCTCCTCCCCAAAGTTGTAAAGTTCGTTTAGACATTCTGAACTCAACACATTACACTTTTCATAACACTGACTGAGAACAAATGGTTAAATGTGCTGCCTAAAGAATCCAACCATTCTGTCTTCAGTGCAGTACAATGTTTTCTACAGATAGTTTACCTAACATCCCTAAAGTCCTCTGGTTGATCACCAGCCTTGACAAAAACTTAAAAACAATTGCATTTCATACTGTAGCATGCTTTTTAAGAAGTAATAGTTGATAGGTAAGCCAAAGAGGTAAAACAGTAAAACAGTGCATATTTTCTCTAATAGGTGCAAACTAGATCTAAAATACAAGTGGACACAATAACTTATACAGAATTATAAGCATTCGCATACACATTCAGACTAAAGGAGGATACCCTTAGTTTAGGAACTGAAAGGAACAGCCCCTGTGAATATTCAAAGTCCTGTTTATCAAAATGACTTCCCGAAAATGGCAACGTGTTTCCTGGTTGCTGTTGGTGGTGATTGGTGCTGTTTTTAGTTTGTTGTTGTTTTTTGTTGTTGTTATTGTTGTTTCTTTTCTGGGGGAAAAGAGGCAGGAAGGGTGAACAAATGTAATCATGCTATTCAGTATACACTGTGTGGAAAATGAACTATGGTTAACCTGCATAGGGACCTCAGAACAGATCGGGGAAAGCCAAGGAAAGGGTGACATTATTCAAGAAAGTAATGTATTACCTGGTAACCTCTCTATTCAACATGTTACTAACAATAATTAAATTATATTTTAAAAATAAGCAATAAATTAATAAAATGAAACAAAAAGTACTATTTGATTTTTTTTGAGAAAAGGCATGCAAAATGACCCTCTCTCTAAATAATTTCAATTTAGAGAAAGGTTGGGGTTTTATTGAAAAGAAAGTATATATGTTCTCAGTATGAGAAAATACATACACAGATGAAGACATACTACAAAATGAAACACACCTGTTGCAATCAATGTTAATGTATTATAAGTATATCCATATATAAATTTACCTGTACAAATGTAGTATTATGCAGGATATTTGGGGACAATGGTGATATGGTAGAGTCTTCTGGTATCCATAGAAAATTTAGTTCTTTTCTTTTTCTTTCTTTCTATTTTTGTCAGTTGTGGGCTTGAACTCTGGGTCTGGGTGCTGTCCCTGAGCTCTTTAGCTCAAGGCAAGAACTCTACCTCTTGAGCCATAGTGCCACTTCCAAAAATTAGTTCTAACAACCCCCTCAGATCCCTAAATTTGAAGGACATCAGGAAACATAAAAATGAAGCATTTATAAAAGTGGAATAATCTCTACAGTGTTTAAAAGTAACAGAAATAAATAGAAATTAAATGTTATGCAAGTAGTTGATATGTTGCCTTTTGAAGAAAAACTTTCATTTTCTAAAATTTTCTATGTGAAGTTCATTGAATCTATGAATGTGGAACCCACAGATATGCAAAACCAATAGTGTTCTTCCCATTGTAAGTCCTTAATGGAAATCATTCATCAAATGTTCATTGATACCCCAATGCAGTCTGTAGTCTATTTTCAATGCTGAGAATTCAATAGTGAATACCAAATCATTAAAAAATGTACCCCACTTAATTTGTCTCATGGAGGACCACATAATATAATCAAATGATAATATTGACTAGAAAGAAAATAAAACCAAAAAGAGGTAAGAAAAATGAAACAAGAAAAAAGAAAGAAAGAGAAAGAAAGGAAGGAAGGAGAAAAGAAAGAATAGAGAGAAAAGGGAAATAAGAGAGAAGAGATAAAAGGGACAAAGAGGAGTGTGAGACAAGAAATAATTGCATAATTACATAACTAAAACTAAAAAAACCTTGATTGAGAACAAAGTTTCTTTAGGGTTTTACAGTGCATTACAAATAAATTAAAATTCTTATTTTTAATGTATCTATAAGCAAAAATGGCACATTCTACATATTGATAATGATGTTATTTCTGAAATTAACTGAAAAATGGAAATTAAAAAAATTGCAATCTTTTGCAAACAGTGAAGTTATTGACATGTTTAAGTGTCATGTTTTATGAACTGATAGTTACAGAGAAAAATACTCTGTCAAATCAAACATAAAATTGACAGAAAACAACATTAACTCTTCTACTCTGAGCAAGTTAATTGCAAATAGCACTTCTAATTTAAAAAATTAATATCTCATTTGCATAATAAATTGTCAAAATTTAGAATCATGCATTGTGGATGTAGTAATTTGGTGTAATATCTTACTCTCAAAGTCCTTTTAAAACATTTTTTATTATAAAATTATATTCCAAAGAATGTACAAATTCATTCAATGTTTGGGAGCAGAAATTCAGCTTGAAGATAAGCTGCTGCTCAGAAAAACAGTATTAATTTTAAAATTTTTTTAGCTCATATTATATGTAAAACCAAAAAAGTGGTTCCAAAATCAATGGCATTATGTATACAAATGTTTGTATTTGTTTGGGCAATACAGATAATTGAAGAAGTAAACAAATTTCATAACATAATTTACTCATTGAAGTTTTTAAAAAAATATTATGGAAATAATAAAACTTTTAAAATTATACAATGTAATATTAGAATTTCTAAATATATTTAAGTAAAAAATATAGATTAATCATTTAATAAAATTTCATTATGAGGATAATTCTGTTTTGAAGGTTTGAATTTGAACTGTTTTTATTAATCAAGGCTTTCTACATTAATGTATATTAATATATTTTAGCAGATTTTTCTTATATTAAATCTAGGCATATAAACCTTCCTTCTATAAAATGCATGATGATTTTAGTAGCAAAATTACCTGACTTTAGTTGATTTGATTTAAGCCATATGACAAATAATTAAGGTATTTCAAAATGCCTTAATTTTCCAATTCATAAAAAAAAAACCTAGTGATTCTATGGAAATGTTAGTAGAAATCACAATAATTTAACTGATATAATCCACAGGGTGTTACACTCAGTAAGGAATATGAGTTCTTGTATTTTATTTTTTTCTTTTCTTTTTGTGTAAGTTATTGATGTGACTATTGATGTGACTAAAATGGTAAATATATCTGGGATAAAAAATAAAACAATATTATTAAGCTTTGATAAAAAAACCTCATTTGTACACAATAAATGGGAAAGAAAGCAGAATCATTCTACTTGAAAAGTTTCTTTATTATTATTATTTTTTTATTGTGAACATACTGTACAGAGGGGTTACAATTACATGGGCAAGATAATGAGTACATTTCTTATCAAACATTGCAGTCTCCTCCTTTGTTTACCCTTCACATCCCTTCCCAGCCTCCCCCCAACCCCCCCTAATCCTCCCCCCCCCACCAAAGTGGTAAAGTTCGTTTTCCACATGACAACTTGTACTCTTCTCATTGTTGCAACGGGTCCACCTGTATCCTTAAACGACTTGTTTTTCCCCTTCTCCTCCACAAATTATACTGACATCAAATATAGTGAAAGCAGGGGTTATACTGTGGGGGAGGGACATACAAAGCAACAAAGGAATAATCTTATAAACGCGTTAGAAACAA